>NC_056747.1:899768220-899963220 GCF_019279795.1 Protopterus annectens | reverse complement strand
GAGCCCTTGGATCTGAGTCTCCCAGAACCATCCAGATTGGATCCAAAGATGTCAGTATCTTCGGCTCTTATGGTTTCGGAGCCGGGCAACTCTCTGAGCCAAAGCGTCCCTGTCTGATCTAAGGCATTAGTCTATTCCAAAGTTTTTGGGGCAGTCTGTTCACATAGGAGCCTTGGTACTGGTCAGCTCTGCTCCAATCTTTGCCTCTGGTGGACTGCCTTCAGAACAGGGGTGCTGATGGAGCAGAAGCATGACTTCTCGGCTCTGTTGGCTTCCTTCTCCCCAGAATGTTCTGCCTTTGAGGTGGTGGAGAAGAGTGTTCTGTGCTTCTGTAGAGCAGACAGTTCCTACCTCCTTAGATCTTTCCTCCAGATCTTGTGTATCTGTGCACCTTGAGCTTCATCATTCTATGCCACAGGGACAGCCAGCCTAAAGTCTCCAGGTTACCCAGCAGTTTTCTCTTCCAATACTTCTCTGGAGCACCCCATTGAAGAAGTCCCTAGGAAGAGGAAGTGTAAGGAGTCATTTGGACTCCCCTCAGGAGTCCATCACTGAAGATGCTGGTTTTGATGAAGAAGGCTCCCCAGGATTACAACCTTAAGGTATCTTATTCAGAGAAATCCTTGACATCCTTAAGCAGAGGATTGGTTGGTCCACCCAGAGGGATCAATATTCCCTGAAGCCTTTGGGTCTGGTTCATCTACCTACTGGGTAACTCTGCCTACCAAAAAGCTCTTTGACTTTATCTCTAGTCAGGAGTGGAAGAAAGGAGCCAGACACAGTTTAGCCAGTCCCCAAAAGTCTGGATCAGATTCTGGCACCACCTGTCAGAAGGGAGCTTTGGAACAAGGGAGTGCTTGTTGATGTTATCATGGTGGCGGCAACCAAGAAGGAACTTGTGGAGCAGAGTTCCTCTGTCCATCCCCTTAACAGGGAGTCTAGGTCTTTGGACAGATTTGGGAAGCATGTGTATGCTTCAGGGGCCTTTGCCCTCAGACTGCTGAATTACTTGGCACACTTTACTAGACTACAGAGGGAATTTATAAAGGAACTGTCAAAATCCCTTCCTGAGACTACTGCTGCTGAGACTCAAAACTTCTGTGGTCTCGCAGTTGGTAACCCTAAAATCCATTTTTAATTTGTCCATGAGGCTTACCTCTCATGCAGCTGAAGATGCCTCAAGGGTGGCAAGTTCATTCATTTCCATTAGGAGGAATGCCTGGATGTGTTTGTGTGATTTTTGCGGAGCTCTTAAAGTCCTCATTCATCAATGCACCTTTTGACGGCAGTTCGTTGTTTGGCCTGAAAGTGAAGAACACACACTGCAGGTATGAAAAAGATGGAAAGGCCCTCTATGCAGTGAGCGCATGTTTTTTGATCCATCAAAGAACTTTCTGTATGAATCGGTGAGGTGGTTGAAAGACATGGTTCAGAAAGTCCCAAAGTTCTTTCCAAGATCCATATGGAGATAATTCCCCCAGGGGCAGAGGGGGGACCTTGAATGGAAGATGCCACCAGTGCATCAGAGGAGGCTTGCACAACCAAGGGTCTAGAGATTCCTTCTTTGACAGACCCTACCAGTGCTCCTGAAAGGAAGCCAGATTGTTCCTCTCTGGAGGCAATTGAGGCCAGTTATCCCTGCGCCAGAGAGCCTCACTAGACATCACAAAAGACACATGGATGCAGAGGATTATAATATCACAAAGAGGGAATGTAGAGAAGAATTTTATTAAAGTAGAAGTTAAAAAGATGGAAGTTGAAGTTATGGAATGCCTGAGAAGTGAAGGACTTGGTATAGAAGGTCTAACACAGGTACATCACAGCATGATGGAGTAAGTCTCCAAAGTAAGAAGAAACGGGGAGATCAGGAAACATCTGAAGAAAAAATATGGACGTGGGAAAGAAAGAGATTTAATATGATGTAGTAATTTTGCAAAGGAGAAAGCAAAACTAATCAGTACAAAAAGAGCAGCACCAAAGATATTTAAAGAAAAATACAGGCAAAGGAATCTGGACATGGAAAACTTTACAGTACAAAAAATAAGAAGACAGGAAAATTAGAAAAGAAGATTAGTAACTGAGAAGTCAAAGAAATAGAAACTGAGGTTATGGAGTATCTGCAAAGTGAAAGCTTCACTGTAGAAAATTTAACTCGGAAAGCACCACAGCAGGATAGAGCAATGGACACCCAAATTAAGGAGAATCCAGTGAAATGGGAAGTAACAGGTCAGTTGTCATATGAAGATATTTTGGAGCCTTTCACAGGAGACCAGTATAAACATTCACTTAAAGCTGGACAGCAAGGTGTAAGGAGCAGGAAACTGTTATAGCTCTGACACGTTTAGTTGAGGAGTGACAGGTCAGTGAGTTCCCATATGACCGAGCAACAGATGACACAGGATGAAATTGAAGAGAATGTGCCGTCAGAAGATGCTATAGAACTTTCTATAGTATGCCCGCAGGAAATGGAGAACAAAAAAATGTGCCCTTAGTTTAGAAGAAAATGAGGTTAGAGTAGAGTTGCTTGATTTAATAGAGATAGACATATTAAGATCAATGAAAGAAATAGACTGCAGAAGGTCAATAAAACCCAAAAAGTCAGAAGTTTGATAAAACAAATGAACACAGTAATTAGGACTGTCCATAGAGATGCGCGTAATATAACAGAAGTAAACAGGATAGATTACTGTGCAGCTAAATTAATAACGGATAAAATTCTACCACAAGAACACAGGGTAGTAAGGGAAAGGAATGGAAGAAATCGAATACCGTCATGGAAGTATCAAATAGAGAAAACTATAAAGCTATTAAGACAAGAAGTGTCACTGTTAGAAGAGTATAGAAGAGGTAACAGATCAACAAATGTACTCAGAAAGATAGATGTGATAAAAGCAATGTGTAGTATTTTAATGGATCAGGATCTGTCTTGCACTATTACAAATAATAAACTAAATATATCATCGCAAGCAGAAAAACTTAGAAGACTCGCAGATAATTATAAAAGAAAAGTACAAAATAAGAAATTTATTGATGACCCCAAATAAGTTCTGTAGAGAACTGGGAAACAAGGTAAAAGGAATTGAAAGACCACCCAAAAAAGAAATAGATACATTTTGGAGAAGTGTCTATGAAGATCCTGTGGAACATAACAAATATGATAAATAGAAGAAACAAAAGAAATTCTAAGAAGTTCAAAGGTACAGGATATGAAATGGGATAAAGTAACAGCCAGAGAGATTGAAACAAAGTTAAGAAAAGCCTCTAATTGGAAAACACCAGACCCAGAAGCAATACCTAACTTCTAGTTAAAGGTGTTAACATAGTGCACGAAGATTTAGCCATGAGTAAGAACTGTTTATATGCACACCCCGAACAGACACCAACCTGGCTAACAGGAAAAGCAATGCTATTAGTTAAGAGTGAATCTGCAAGCTACCTTAAAAATTATAGCTCCGTAACTTGCCTTCTGATGACGTATAAACTATACACCAGAATTGATGCCAACACAGTTTATAGTCATTTAGAAGAAAATTCAGTTACGGAACTTTCACCAAAGGGTAATGAAATAAAGTCATATGGAATAAAGGATCATCTGTTGCTAAATCAAGTCATAATGGGGAACTGTAAAAAGAGAGAATCTAACTATGACATGGATTGACTACAGAAAAGCACTTGACAATATCCCACATTCATGGATAAGAGTGCTTAAAAATGTATAAGATGCACCCTACACTGATTGACTACATTATAGTGACCATGAAACAGTGGGAGACCACTTTTCAATTAAGCCATGATAAAGGACAAATTATTATTCCAGTGATTCAGAGAGGATATCCCAGGGTGACTCACTACCACTGCTGCTATTATGTCTTGTACTTAACCCATTAAGCACTATGCTTAACAGATTAGGTCATGGCTATAATTTGGCTCCTAGAAAACAAAGTGTAAAGACTTCTCATCTTCTCTTCGTCGATTTAAAACTGTGTAGCTCATCAGATGAGGAACTGATGAGGAACTGAAAGCACAGTTGCAAGTAGTCATTTGGTCTTGATAAATGTGCAAAAGCAACTTTTAAAGCAGGAAAACTCCCATCACCAATAAAACATAAGTTTGGGGCAAGAATGTGATGCAAAAGAAACTGAGCAAGAGAAGTGTATAAATATTTGGGAATTGATGAAAGGTCAACAATAAAACATGAACAAATGCGAATAAAACTTAGTAAGGAATATTTTAGAAGACTTAAATTAATCCTGAAAACAGCATTGACATCTAGGAACAAAATTCAAGCTATAAACCAGTTTGCACTTCCTGTCCTAACTTAGTTTTGGAGTGATTGACTGGCCCCAAAACATGTTGGATAGATTAGATAGGAAAACAAGAAGGATGCTTCGTGCTCACCAAATGATTTATAAAAATCGGTGCATACCAAGATTATTTATTCCCTGTTCCAGAGGAGGTATGGGCCTCCTTGAAATTGATTACATGTATAGATCTGCATTTGTGGGACTGTACACATCTGCTGATCTCATAAGACCCAAACATAGTTTTGAAACACAAGGAGAATAAATCTAAGATGACTTCCCTGCTTAGTCTAGCAGAAGCGCATCTGTATCAAGCTGGAATGGAAATCGAACCAGAAGTAGATAAAAATCAGGCAGCAACTGAATGTGCCAAAGAACAAAAGAATATAAGGTGAAGGATCAGATGAGAAGCAAGAAATGTGGAAGATGCATAAATATAGTTGCAAATATAGAAAACATCTGGTAGAACATCATGTTGATCAGGATCGAATGCAGGAATGGTTAAGGAGAGCGAATTCAAACCAAAAGATGAAAGGTTAATATTAGCGGCCCAAAACAGTGTGCTATGTACACTGTTTGCAAAGTCCATTGAAAGTGGGAGAAATGGACAAATGTAGGTTTTGTAAAACAGAATTGGAAACGGTCACTACCACAACTTCTCGTCAGAAAAAATGACAATGTAAAACACCTCCGCTAGCTTTACCATAAAGGGTATTCTCCCAAAAACAGTGGTACGAATCACCAGAAAGTAATACAAGTGGATATTCCACCAATGTATCAGCCACTCGTATTATAAAAACAATAAGTTTAATGAACAGTTTTAAACATGTACAAAGAACTGGGATTGAGCGCGCTTTCATCTATCACTACAAGACTTCATCAGAATCCGTTGTTACTAGTTGTAACATGCCTTAAATACGTTAGGTAATTAAACGTTTGATCAATTAATTAATAAGGCAACAGCTTAATTCTTACATCAGATGAAATCACTTTTTGAATTTGTAGACTCTGCCAGAATTGGAAACAGTCACATACCTTGTTGCTGGTTGTGACATAATGGCAGAAGGACTATATACTAAAAGACATAATGTGGCAAGACTGTTGCATTGGAGATTGTGCAAACATTATGGTATTGATGTGGCTGAAAAACACTGGAAACATGAGCCACAAAGCATCGTAGAAAATGAAGTCTGCATCATGTGGGATCACCCATTACCAACAGTGCAAAAGGTAGATGCAGTAGTCCATGAAAAGCAGACAAAAGTAGCATTGATCATTGAATTTGCTACACCCAGTGACTACAGTGTCTTGTGTACAGAGAGACAAAGCCATAAAATATTAGAATTTGCAGGCAGAAATAAGAGCAATGTGGAAGAAAGATACCCAGACAATTCCAGTAGTAGTAGGAGCAACAGGTCTTAGAAAAAAAAATAATCTACAGTCATTATTTAGATACGTTACCAATACATGTAACTCCATAAGTGTTGCAGAAGAAGTCATTACTGGGCACATTGTGGGTGCTGCGAAAGAGCACTTTTGGCTGACATCAAAGATTGAAACATTACTAATTTCATGAACTTTAATCATACTTTGACTTGGGAATGGGGTCCTTTCCCGTCATAGTATTAGAAATCCAAAAGACCTGGAGAAATTAAAGTGCAGAGGATTATTTCCATAGGTTATACAGTTCCCTTTGCCCTTCCACTTCAGTCTGTATACAAATTTCCTGATGTTCCACCCAGTCACAGGAAAGCAGCTGTACTAGAAATGCAAAAGCTGCTAGCAAAAGTCATCCAAAAGGTCCCACTAGACAAGATAATGTCTGGAACTTCATCAAGATTCTTTTTAGTGCCAAGGAAAACAGGGGACTGGAGACGAATTTGGATCTCAGCAACTTGAACAAATCTGTTCGACACAGTTTCAAAAGGTCACGATTCAGTCCATTCTGCCCTTTTTATGCAAGGACAACTGGATGTGCTTGATAGGCCTTCAGTATGTGTACCATCACATAAAAATGAACAGACAATCCAGAAGCTATCTTCACTTCCAGCCAGTCATTGTCCGTTCAGAGCACTGCGCTTTGATCTCACCACAGCCCCTAGTGTTTTCACCAAATGCATGGCAGTGGTAGCAGCTCACTTGAGACTGCAGGGATTCAGAGTGTTTTTGTACTTGGATTGGCTCATTACCTCCCTGACCAGGCATCTACTCATAAGAGCACAAGATCAGGTATTCCAGGCTAGGCCTAGTTCCTCTAGCAAGATTTCACATGAGAATGTTTCAGTGGATGTTAGCAACAAAATGGTCTGTTCTTTACCAGCACATGTCAGCCAAATAATAGTCACTTAGACATGCAAGAGATACCTTTGGTGGTGGATTCCATCAGATCAGGGTAGAGACTAGTCTTGTGCTTCTGTCATTCTGGGACTCATACTGGTAACAGAGAGGAGATGTTTTTGTTGGATATTATTGAACTTTGAGAAAAGGTTAGGTTTCACTGACATTTTCCTTAAAGTCCAGAAGAGTTGTTGTTGGCTGACGTTTGAGTAGATGAAAAAGGCTGGTGCTGTTTGGCAGGAGCTTTACTATCATGGACTTCCAAATAGTGCATAATACTTTGTGCTTGGGATATACTAAAATATGGTCTGAAGGGTAGTTCTTACAAAAAGAAGAGGAATCAAGATTGTACTTGATCATTTCCAGAAGGGGTGTCATTCGGTGTTTGGTTTAAAAGCACTTTATTTATTTTTTCCTGCTTTATGTAAGCAAAGTAAAATGATGAGATTAATTCAGGTGAAGCAGGTGGCTGTGCTAGACTGTGCATTGGGGTTATAAGGGAGTTTCCTGAGGGGATAGAGTTAGGCATGGGTAGATAAGAACATTATTGTAGATGGTTAAGATAAGAGGGGTAGGTGTCCATAAATGATGGTGAAGTAGAGTTTTTTATGATGTCTTGTAACAGGGTTTTCTTTCTTCCTGTTTTGAGAGATGATGGCTGTGGTCTTTTGACAATTTACAGACTTTTTGGAAAGTTTACAAAATGCAGTAAATCTCTCTCGTGATCACATTATAGTTTAGATTGATTCTATTTGGACCAAGCTCCATCCTTTATTTTAAACGGAACTTTCAATTGTGGGGTTGCCCACTGGTTAAATTGTGGTTTATGAGCACACTTGTAGGATTGCTTGGTATTTTGAAAGCTTTAGTAGAATGGATATTCGATTGTTGGGCTGTTGGCATTAGTGCTGGAGGCCAGTCAGTGGAGTTAGCTTTGTATACATGTGGGTCTGTTTTGTAATTTTAGCCATAATGAGATTTTTATAAGCAGTTGCTTTTAAGTATGGAGAATGAGGCTAAAGGACACTTAGCCTGGAAGGACATACTTCTAGTGAGCAGATAAAGTGGTGGGATATTATGTCGACTAAATCTAGTAGGTGGTGTTTACCTGATCTTCTGTAGCCTCTTGTACTACTTATTGTAGAGCAACATATGCAAGGATTTCAGTAATGCCATTATTATGAAGGGCAAGAAAGTTTGTCAAAGTCACTAAGAATAATTAGAGTTTTTAAAGATGACAATGCATTAATTTGTTTTAGTCAAATAGTATTTTTTTTCTGATGGTGGATGTAAGTATGCAGCTGCAATGCAAAGCTTCTGTTTTTGTCTAATTTGAGTCATGGTTATTTTGCTTAGTGACTGGCTGTATATTTCAGTTGAACAAGAGGATTTAAATAGAACCATGGTTTCCCATCAAGTTCTTGTGTCTGGTCTAGGGTTAATTATGTAAATGTAGCCTGGATAATATTGGTACAGGTCATCAGAGCTATATTTTAGGCAATGTGTCTAAGAAGGCGTCTAACAGTTCTAACATCTTTTAATGCCACCAGCACTTGTGAGGCAATTTTAAGACTGCATGGGTGACATTGAATGTTTCTATAAAAAAAAAAAAAAAAGCGTGGAGGGTCATTGGTTTGGGTTTTGTTACTTGCTAGAAGACGACAAAGAATTGGAAAGAAATGGAGAAGGGAGTTTTGGTTCGTTTTATCATAGATTTATTTTTAGTAGGATTAGGAGTGTTACAAGCAGCAGAAAGATGAAAAGAGAGACTTTAAACAGATTTAAGTAATTTTTTTCTCTGCCTTTCTACTTGCGACTGCATAGTCTCGCCGAAAAGCGAGTTTCTAGCTATTCTGATATCTGAAAAAAAGCTTGTTTTTTGCATTTTTACTGTTCCTGCATTTATTTAAATTGTTTGTGTTGTTTAACTGTTGTAGGCTGCACACTCAAGTGCGCTAGCCTGTTTAAAGCATTTACAGTGTTTTTCTGTTAAGTTACTGTTCTGTTGAAAAAAGAAAAAATATATCTTTGTTTCCCACCTTTTCTGAGCTAGAGTAGTCCAGATTTCAGGTTTTGCTGAATTCTGGGCTGTGGTATAAGTTCCTGTGTTGCCTATATCCTTACTTGGATAGGAGGAAGCTTCTCTATTCACCAGTGAGAGTGGGGAGCTTTGAGCAGCCTATCTGTCCCTGGAGGAGTGGTCTCAGCCCAGCAACTAGTAGCTTATTGGCCATTTTGGGCTAATTCCTATCTCTTTCAAGTTCCCTGCCTTAAAACCCGCATTTGCGCGGTTTTGCAGGATTTTGCACATCGCGCAATGTCACGCAGCGCCGTTTAAGCAGTTTTAAACTATTCCCGGCTGCACAAAGTCTGCTCTTCAATTTTTCCCTTAGAACTTGTCAAACTCTCAAAATAAGCACTCAACCTTCATTCTACAGCCCAGCACTTGCTCAAATTTCTCAGTAAGCACTAACAAACTTTAGCACTACACCCCCTTATACTATCCATAAGTACAAGGCTCCCTATTCGTCCATTCCGGACAATCAATAAATCAGTTCTTTAAACCATCCAGGCATGTCCAAAGCGCAGTTTCAGGTATACTCTTCAGTCCAGCTGGTGAATCTGGGAATCTTGAGGCAATGCTACATTTGCCTTATGTACACAGACAGCCCTCTCCTCCTTCCAACAAACTCATATATATGTGAGAGATGCAACTATACAGCCAAACTGGGGGCAGAGCTCTCTCAACCCAAGACTGGCACAGTCAGTCATAAGGAGAAGAAAACCACTCTCACCACACAATCAGTCTCACATAGACCAATTGCACCAGCAAACAAGACGCATAAACTCACAAAAACATACTCGGAGGCTCTAAATAAAAATCTGCCAAGGCAACAGAGACCTCTAAAGCAGACATCCAAGCAACCGCTTCCCCACAACAACTTTCACGTATCACATACTTCACAAAGTCAGTGTGCCAAGCAGTCACAGCCCCTAAGGCTAAATAACACACCTAATACACTAGTAATTGGAGACACTATTGTCAAGCACACTGACGTCCCACTCACCAGACTGAGCAAGGAGAAGGTCACTGTAAGCTGCCTGTCGGGTGCCAGGATCTAACGCACAATGCAAGCACTTAGGTCACTCCACAGCGGGTACAAATATGACTCTGTCATTGTCCATGTTGGTGTGAATGACCTGAGACGTACCCACCTGGACTACATGAAAAGAGACCTAGAGGAGCTCTCTGATCATGTAGCCCAGGCTGGTATGACCCTGACCCCGAGTAGCATCTTGCCGTCACCAAGAATGATGCCACAGTATAAAGACAAAATGATGAATTTTAACAATTGGCTAAGCTATTGGTGTCATTCAAAGGGGATCCAGTGTCTGTCAGCCTGGGATGACATGCTCGACAAGCCATGTTGCTTCGCCAGGGACGGCTTGCACCTGTCACCCTTAGGCTTTCGAATACTGGCTAAGGCTCTTGCCACCTCCATAGTGCCATTTTTAGGCAAGGCTCAAAGGACAAACCCACCTCCATAGACAATACCAGAAACAAAAAACTAAGGGTAATGCTACTCAATGCCAGAAGTCTAAACCTCAAGATGCATGCACTCGAGGCACTCCTCAGCATGGAGAAAATGGATATCTGTGCAGTAACAGAAACCTGGTTCAATGCTCCAGAGAGCAACCCAGCACTACCAGGATTCAACTGATACCATTCTTTTCGGCCCCAGAACTCAGACCGAAATACTAAAGGCCGGGAGAGTATCCATTTTCATCAAGGATGCCCACACCTCCAGGCTAATGGCACTGCACGAGACAGCGGAAACCATCCATGTGCAACTAACAGTAGGTAAAACTGCTTTTCAGTTTGTAGCCTGCTACAGATCACCCACCTTGTCTCCAGACCCCCACTCAGCATTCCTGAGAACATTGGAGAATATGAAGGTCTCACCAAACACCATGATATTGGGGATTTCAACTACCCAAGCATTGACTGGGAAAACTACTCAAGTCTCAACTCTTTCACCCAACGGTTCCTGGAGTTTATAAACTCAAATGCCATTGAACAACTGGTCACCACTCCCACAAGAGGGGACAACATATTGGACTTGGTCATCACCAAGATGGGGGTCAATGTTCCACACCAGAGGTAAACCCCTGGTTGGTAAGATCAGACCATAAACTAATCACAATGGACCTCCACATCCCGACCCCACCCCCAGCCAAGGAAACTACTGTGAAAAATTTCTCAAAAGCAAACTTCACACTTTTCAAGACCGAGGTGGAAAGTTTCAAAGCCCCCGGGCTAATGGAAAATGCTACCCAAACTGCAGAATCCTTTACAAATGCACTCTGTGAGCAACTGCAGGAATGCATGGATCGTGCCATCCCAAGTAAAACCAAGACTCGCTCCTCCAAAAACAGGAGACCAGTCTGGTGGACCCTGGTCATAAATAAGCTATACAACAGAAGCAGGAAACTGCTACATGATAAGGCAAAATCCCAAAAAGGGAAGGCATCCCTGATCAGTACTAGCAAGAAACTTCGATCCCTCATAAAATCATCAAAGGCTAGCTTTGAAAGAAAAATCGCCAAAGACTCACATCCTGGCGGACAGGTTCAGTGCGAAATTTACCCCCCCCTTCCCCCCTCAAAAGGGCCAGTGTCTATCCCAGAAGAATGCAGTCCCCCAGACATCACAGACACACAGGTGAAAGTAGCCCTCTCCAAAGTAAAAAACACAGCATTAGTGGGACCGGATGGTATCCCGGGCTGTGTCTTACATGAGCTCCAAAATGAACTAAACCCTCACATAAATTCACTGTTCCAACTCAGCCTTACCACAAGTTATGTACGCAAAGAATGGCATACAGCAACAGTGATCCCGCTCCACAAAGGTGATGCCACAACGGATCACGGGAACTGTCGCGCTATAAGCCTGACTGGCCTGGTCTGCAAGGCTATGGAGCGCATCATCATGGATCTCCTAAACAAAGACATTGGGAACCTCTAAACACCGGACCCTACCCAATTCGGCTTTGTTAAAGGCAGATCTTGCCTCTTAAACCTAATTGACTTCTTCAAAATAGTAACCAAAGCCATAGATGAGGGAAAGGTAGTCCACACTGGACCTCCCAAAGGCCTTCGACACAATACCCCACTCCGGCATCATAAATAAGCTTACCAGCTTAAATATTAATCCATATGTCACAAGATGGGTTGCAAACTGGCTCAGGGATAGAACTCACATGGTCAGAGTCGCGGGTGCCATGTCCAACTCTAAACTGGCTACAAGTGGCATCCCACAGGGTTCAGTCCTGGGACCCCTCTTGTTCGGTGTATACTTCTCTGGGGTACAGGCAAACATGGGAGGACTGTGGCTTACCAAGCTCACAGATGATTGCAAACTGGGAGCCATAATCGACTCGCCGGCTGACACAAGCATCCTCCAGAAGAGCCTTACTGAGACGGATACCTGGTGTCAGAACCATGACCTCAAGCTAAATGCCAAAAAGTGCATAGTCATCCCCTTTGGGAAAAAAAAGTGCCCACAAACTACCACATAGGAGGTAATCCGCTAAGTACGGAAGAAGTAATTAGGGATCTGGGGACCCAAGTAGATAGTAACCTCTCCTTTGACAATCACATTGCCAAAGCGGTTAGAAAAACCTTCTATATAGCTCACCTAATCACAAAAGGGTTCACATCTAGATCAAGAGAGGTCATTGTGCCCCTCTAATCATCGCACATCAGGCCCATAATTGAGTACAATGCCCCATTTGGGATGTACCTTACCTGACACCTGCAACAGCTGGAGGGACCTCAAAAATACCTCACCAAGAGGATTGTGGTCCTCAAACAGATGCCCTATGCAGCTCGACTAAAGAAACTCCAGCTCTACTCAGTTGCTTACCACCTATTCAGAGGCGATCTCTGCCTGACGTACAAGGCCATATCTAACCCAGAATTGTTGGACATACTCCACCTCAAGAAAACCAAATCCATTAGAGCTACATGCTGCAGGGATTTAAACCTTAGCACAACAATAAATAGGACTTGCTGGAGGGATAGATTCATATCCCAAAGGCTTCCCTCGCTCTGGAATAGAATCCCAGTCCATGTCAGGCAGAGCCCCTCGCTGACGCTCTTCAAGAGAAATCTTGATGAGTGGATGGGAAATCGTAAATTTACTCCTGGGATCACTTCTATGGCCCTGCTGGACAGAGGCTCAGGAATCTAGTCTAAAAGGGAGACGAAAGCCAACACATTCTGGCTAGGCTTATAAATGCCCTAGGGCAGATAGCCTAATACCTACCCATGAACGTAAAAGTTGGGCAGTAGATAGAAATCTGATGCATGTATGAGATGTTTTTTTTTTTTTTGCAATAGGATAAGATGTTTTAAGAGAATTAGAGTGGAGCTGGCTGTGAGGACTTTGGTGGAGGACAGTGTTGAACTGTATTTTGCTTAGTACATATCAGTGCATTTAAAGATCTGACTTTTAATGTTATGCAAGACAAGCAGGCATCTCCATGCTAGGTCTAGGGTGAAAACCTAGACTGTGTTCTTTCTTACCCATAGTGCTGCATGAAGTTATTCTGTTGTGACATTGGACAGCAGAGATGCACATCCTGCATCAGAACTGCTAATTTTGACACAAGGCTTACTTTTACAGAATTATGCATGGTCTAAGCACCTATAACTTTAATTGGCTCAATATATATAGCTTAATAAAGGTATAGCTCGCTAGTTTGTTGCAAAGGGATAGTATTCACTTCAACTTCATTTTTAGTTTGCTTTTGGATATTCTGTTGGTGAGCTTTAGTTTGCTTGAGTTTCACAGATCCAGTAGGAGGTATAAAATCTACCTACACCTGCTTTTGTAACCCCAATTCATCTTTAAAAGATGACTGAAGCAGCAATTTAATTCAGATGTGTTTAAAGTAAATGAGATACTGGAGGAATATACAGTCAAATGACCAACTGTTGGAAAATAGAATGCGCTTTAAGCAGCATTTCAGGTGAGCTGGTAAAACTGCAGAAGTCAGTAGCTGAAATAAACTCGCTGCATATGAGCCTTTTTGTGAGTTGTTTCAAAATGTAGTAGAGCTAGAAAAAGAAAACAGCATGCAAGGAAAACCTGAGGTTTTCTGCTGTACCAGAGAAGCTTGAAGGAGCAGAGTTTATTCATTTTATGAAAGCACAAATAAGCAGTTAGACTTGTATTTCACATTTGGGTTTATTAATTTAAAGGGCAAGTGGTATGTTTGCTCCAAACTTGGCCAAGTGAAAGAAGCTAAAGCTGCAGTCATCCCACAAAAGAGCTACTTCTGACAAAATAGTGAAATAAGGAAATAATATTAAAAAATTAGAGACACCAGAGTGTTTGTGGAAAAAGGATTATTCACTGTATACCAGATAGAAGAGAAGCAAATTATCCCAGCAATTGAGGAATGTCAGGAGGCAGGCATGAGATTCAGGTTGCTACATCCAGCTGTTTTTAGAATATTTTTTCATGGAGTCCCAAATACATTTTTGAATGCACAATACGCTAAGGTGGAATAAAAAAAACTTTACCCAGCAAAGAAAGGGCTAGCAAGCTGAAAAGGAATCTGCTTCAAATTCTTCTGACATTAGCAGAGCCCATAGAGAGAACATGCCAGTGAATCCTTTTCTGTTGTTCCAAAGAAATTTGAGAGAAAAGAAGCCCAGGTGCTGACTTTAAAAATTAGTATCTTGGACATTTACCAGAGAATGGCGTTGGTTGAGAAGAAGAGGAAGAAGTCCAATAGTAATAAGGAGAGAAACAACATAAGAATCTATGGCATCCTAAAGCAGATGGAGGGGCACAATAAAATTAATTTCCAGACTTCTTGGATTCCTAAAGTCCTAAACCACTCTGAAGCACTATCCTTCAGGATAGAAAGGGCACATGGGTCGTGAACTACAACTTCTATATCCAGTAAAAACAGCCGTCCAAGATCTATTATTGTAAGATTTATCTCCACTTAAGACAAAGATCTTGTTTTAAGAACTGCCTGGTCCCTTGCTCCATTAAAAACTGGTGACCAAACTATCAAGTTTGACATTTCACCCCTTGTAATGTCGAAAAGAAGAACATGTATCCCTCTAATAAAATCATTAAAAAAGGAAGGAATCCAAGCACAACTTGTATTCCCAGCCAAGAATAAGACTGTTTTTGACTCTCTCTTGCTCTTCTCGAAGCATCCACATTTGTCCAAAAACTAACCTTTTAAGTCAATCTGAACCCATGGATTCTTCAATGAACTTAAGACAATCTTCAAAAAAAAAAAATCAGTGGACTGTTAAAGAAAAAAAGAAGCCCAGAGACAAATGATTGTACATAACTTCACATTTCATGCAAATTTTTTTATCCCTTCTAAATAATGTGGAATCATACACAGAAGGTAATGTAATCTTTTTTCTCTCCTATTATCTTTCCCACAGCAATGCTAACTGTATAGATAATATATCACTCAAAATTCAAGTAAATCAAAATCTTATCCAACGGCAAAGTATTGTTTATACCTTTTATCTCTTTATATACATGACATAGCACTAGTGAAATGGTATAAAATCACTTACTCATTTTATATATTTATATACATTTCTTTTATATTCTATACTTACTTCTTCATGTATGCTCCTTCCCTTTCTGTTCTAGTCCTAGTGTCATACTATTTAATCACTGCAGGAGAGAGAAATGTTTACTGTATTACTGTTAAGTAATTAAAAACAAAGTGGTGACATTATTATTGTATATACATTTACCACTTAACTGAACTTCTGTAATGTGCTCCTTTTTAGCTAATGTATCTTATAGCTGTGTATGGTGGTAATTTGGAGCCTTTATTTTAACTGTTCATCATTTTACAAGATGTCCTTCAAGGATGCATCTGCAGTCATAACATATGGGTTGTCCTGCCTCAGGCAGCCCTTCGGTCGGTCGGATTCCAAAATCTGGGTCTGGCCTCGGCTGATGTCGCTCTTTCCCCGACATCAGAACGTCTGGGGTATAAAAGCATCAGCCGACACCATCTTCCTCAGTCTTTGTTGCCGCGCGGTGCCCGAAGCAGAAGCAGTTCGCAAGTGCCGGTCGGCCAGCTCCTTTGATTCAGCTACCGAAGACTTCGAAAAAGCTAAGTACCCCGTTGGGGACTCTTTCTTGCCTCAGCCGATGTCAGATAAAGTAAATAATTGTTTAACTTGTGGGAAACAAATACCTCATAAGGATTTCCACTCTTACTGTCTCCCTTGCTTAGGCCCAGACCACAACGTCTCAGCCTGCTCTGCCTGTGCTTCCTTCAACCGACGAACGCTTAGGCGTCGGTCGGAGTTTGCAGAGGAATATTTTGGGGCTAACTTTGCGTATATAATGCCGTTGGAGACTCCGACTTCACATGTAGTTAAAAAACGGAAGGACAAGGACCGACCCTCGCGGCCCGCGGTTTCGGCTGAAACCTCGGTCAGGCCTACCGCGAGTGTCTCGGTTTTGGCTGAAACCGAGTCCTCGGTGCTTCCTGTTACCGAAACCTTACAACCGACTACCTTGGCCTCGGAGGCTCCGGCCGAGTCGGTTATTGAACTACCTACGGAAACCGGTGTCCAGGACATGTCCGACACCATTCCTTTAGACAAGTCCACTCCTGCATGTGGTGCAGCCAGACCCCCTGCATCCATGTCCATTAAGGCCTTCTCTAGGGCTAAAGCTGCCAAGCTTGCCAAAGCTTTGCCTCCCAAGTCTACCTCTCAGAGGCCTTCTACCAGCACTCAAATTCTCAGCCTAGCAGAGGACCTTATCTCCTTAATTAGAGGTTCTCAACCTCTCCCGGACAGGGGCTCTCTTCCACCTCAGACAAAAGGCCCAGGGTTGAGCCCTCTGACCCCCACTCTTCAGATGCGTCTACGGATGAATCTGTGTTGTCAGAGCACCAGCAGGAGGCTTATTC
The DNA here is from genome assembly GCF_019279795.1 of Protopterus annectens. Lineage (NCBI taxonomy): Eukaryota > Metazoa > Chordata > Ceratodontiformes > Protopteridae > Protopterus > Protopterus annectens. The sequence continues at coordinate 899,946,599 of NC_056747.1, read as the reverse complement.
GGCCTACGAGGATTCTGATGCTGAAGAATCTATTCCTTCGGCCTCCCCTCCTGAAGAGTTTTCTTTTGGTGAGACACTGCATTCCATGAGAGAGCATTTCCAATGGCAGGGCCAGGAATTTTCTGATTCCAGAAAAAGATTAAGGACCTTTTTACACTTACCTCAGCATAAGCCTTTGGCTATACCTCCTGTTTTGAATGTTATTGATGATGTGTACTCTGATGCTAGTATAGCCCCTGATTCTCTCCCTCCGGCTCCTGCCAAACCTGATAGGTACTACAGGGTTCCGGATTCTCATTTTCACCTGTACAAGGCCCACACTGCAGACCCAGAAACCATTTCACAGGGCCCTAAAGGGGTTGCAGCTGCCACTGCTAAAAATCCTTTACCTTCTGAAAGGGAATGTAGAGCTTTAGAGCGATGGGGAAAGAAAGTTTATACTTCTGCAACTCTTTCTATGAGGGCATTAAATTGTCAATTCCATATGATTCAGTACCAAGAGTATTTGTTAGATGAATTGTATAAGAAACTTTCCTCCTCTGAGCCCCTTGACCGTAAATCTCTTCAGGATCTGGTACATAACTCTCAGCAGGTTAGCAACCATTTTCTGCAATGTGGCTATGATGCACTGGAAGCTTCATGTAGGTCAGCAATGACAGGGGCAGTTATACGAAGGCATGCCTGGTTGAAGGAGCAAGCTCTACCGGACCATGTTAAAGCTAAGCTCCTGGATGCTCCAATGGAAAAACAAAAATTATGTGGTTCCATGGCCCAGGAGGTCTTAAAGAAGTTTGAAGAAAAGGCAAAATCTGTGCAAACAGTTAAGGACTTTCTGCAGGTACAACCACCGAGATTTAGCAGAAATTGGCCTAGTAAAATTTGGTCCTTTCCAGACTCAGGCAGATCACAGAGGGGCAGGAACAGGCGTACCAGAGGCAGGGGGCAAGCTAGAGGCCACTAGAGAGGCCGTCAATGGCAGCCACCCAACCAGAGAGGTAGTGCAGCTACAGCAACAACAACTGCTACACCAGGACAAACACAATGACTTATTCCTGACTCCGCCGACCAGGGCCCAATTAGAAGCACCATTGGGCGGAAAGCTTTCTTTATTTTCAGAAAATTGGCATTACATTACAAGGGACTCATGGACACTACAAATAATAGACAAAGGATACAGGTTCCATTTCCACACATTGCCAAAAAGACAAGGAATGCCAGACCTGCCACCAAATCAGAGGGCGGAGGCTTTGAAGCAAATCACCAAATTGCTACAAATGAATGCCATAGAAAAGGTTCCTCTATCAGAACAAGACCAAGGTTTTTTATTCAAGGCTATTCCTTGTTCCAAGAAAAGAAAATCAATGGAGGCCTATTCTCGATCTGTCCGCACTGAACACTTACCTCATTGTACCGAAATTCAAGATGCTGACCCTACAGCAGCTTCTTCCCATGCTGGGCAAGGAGTCTTGGCTGGTGACTCTAGATCTCAAGGAGGCATACCTGCATGTCCCCATTCGACAAAGTTGCAGAAGACACCTCAGATTTCTTGCAGGATCAGAGCATTATCAATTGTCAGCATTGCCCTTTGGCTTATCTACTGCGCCCAGAGTGTTCACGAAATGCCTAGCATCAGTAATTGCACACTGCAGACTTCAGGGGATTCAAATCTACCCATATCTGGACGACTGCCTGATACAAGCGGACAGCAAGACAAAATTGTTAAAGGACTTGGACTATGCCATCCAGCTACTACAGGCCTTGGGATACACAGTCAACATCCAAAAATCAAGACTGGTGCCATCCCAAAGGATAACCTTCTTGGGTGCAGATCTGGATACAACCACCCAAATGGCCTTTTTCACAGAAGAAAAACAGAAACAACTTCCAGATTACTTCAATAATCTGACAAGACAAACTCAGCTAACTGCAAGGAAAATCCTGCAGGCCCTGGGTTTCATGGCATCATGCATAATACTAATCCCACAAGCCAGGTTACATATGAGAAAATTGCAATGGTACCTAAGGAGTGTATGGACTCAGCACAGTCACAGCTTAGAAACTCTGATTCCAATCATACCTTGCCTTCAGGAGGAATTCCTGTGGTGGGCTCTAGCCTGCCAGACCAACAGAGGGTTGCCTTTCTTGAAACCAAAAGCAAACCAAACCATCACCACGGACGCTTCAGACCGAGGTTGGGGAGCACACATGGAGGACAAATGTATCCAAGGGCTATGGTCTTAAGGGCAGCTGCAAATGCACATAAACCAAAAGGAAATGCTGGCAGTGATGCATGCAATCGAGGCTTTCAAACCTTTCCTTCAACAAGGCCACCTGCTAATAAGGACAGACAACACCACAGATTTGTGGTACATAAACAAGCAAGGAGGCACGCATTCCTACCCTCTATGCAGACTGGCTATGAATCTATGGGATCTTTGCTTGAAACACAGTATACAACTACAGGCCCAGTTCGTGCCAGGGAAAGACAATACTCTGGCAGACAGCTTAAGCAGGACTACCATGGATGCACACGAATGGATGCTGCACCCAGACATCTTCTTACTCATAACACAGGCATGGGGAAGGCCCGAGATAGATATGTTCACCTCACCCCACAACCATCAACTGAAATTTTTTTGCACAAGAACATACCATCCACAGGCATGGAAGGTGGACTCTCTCTCATTCAGCTGGAAAGCCCGAAAAGTCTATGCTTTCCCACCAATCCCATTAATGTCCAAGGTTTTACTGAAGATCAGGGCAGAACAGCCAAAAGTGATTCTGATAGCTCCAGACTGGCCAAGGCAGCATTGGTACCCACTGTTGAAGAGCCTATCACAGACGAAACCGTGGCCTCTCCCATCATGGCCTCTTCTACTGACACAGAACAATTACAAGATCCTGCATCCCAACCTAAAGACCTTGCAGCTAACTGCCTGGAGAATACCATGACTCCTTCCCAGGACGGCTTATCCCAGAGGGTAAAGGACATTATTATGGAAGCTCGCCACCCTTCCACAAGGAAGGCATACTCAGCAAAATGGAAAAGATTTCTCAGTTGGAACACAACAAAAGGCTTTGATGTGACAGTGATGAACATGTCACATATACTGGAATACTTAGCAGAATTGTTCCACAATGGCCTGTCTTATTCTTCCATTAAAATACATGCCTCAGCGATTTCAGCAGAATACAATGTAAATCCTCCTGTCTTTTCGCATCCTATCTTAAGACAATTTCTCAGAGGAATCAAAAACATCAATCCTCCAAGGAGACCACCTTTACCTACTTGGGACCTTAACTTTGTGCTGGAAAAACTAACACTTCCTCCATTTGAACCAGCAGCATCGGCAAATCCACAGTTTCTATCCTGGAAAACTGCATTCCTTCTGGCCATAGCTTCAGCAAGAAGAGTATCTGAGTTACAAGCTTTAATGGCAGTGCAGCCTTTTCTTATTTTTCATCAGGACAGAGTTTCATTAAGAACCAACCCAACCTTTATGCCAAAGGTGGTATCTAGAGTATCCTTGAACCAAGCAATTCATTTGCCTACATTCTTCCCAAATCCACAAAATAAAGGGGAGAAACTTCTACACACTCTGGATATCCACAGACAATTATGCTACTATTTGGACAGAACTAAAAGTTACAGAAAGACTGACCAACTGTTTGTAGCATATGCTGCTGGGACACGAGGAAAAGCAATTTCCAAACAGACAATCTCAAAATGGATAGGAAATTGCATTCGCTTTTGCTACTCCTTTCATGGAAAGACTGTTCCTGAGAATATTAGGCCTCATTCCACGAGAGCCACAGCCACCACTACAGCCTTCCTAAGAGGGGTGGCTACCAAGGACATCTTAGAAGCTGCTACATGGAGCTCTGTGCATACTTTTGCCAAGCATTACAATTTACCCTTATACTCCAGATCCAGAGCAGGCTTTGCTACTGCAGTCCTGCAGGGTCTCTTAACTACACCATCATTTTCTTAGTACCTCCACCCCCAGATTGGCTATGGTATTCTACCCATATGTTATGACTGCAGATGCATCCTTGAAGGACATAGTACAGTTTTGTACCTACCATAAATGTAGATGTCTGATAGGTATGCATCTGCAGTCAGGTTTACCCTCCCACCTTCCCCTCTGTGGTATTCTTAGGGTGCTTACCCCTTCATTAGCTAGCTGGGGGAATCTGTTATGGTGTATTTGTTTGTATTAATATATTTATATATATATATGTATATATTTTTGCATTATGTTTGCAATTTTTTGGCATTTTCTCCAAATTTAGCCTTCATAGAGGGCACCTGGCATCTGGGGCAGGAAAAACTGAGGAAGATGGCGTCGGCTGATGCTTTTATACCCCAGACGTTCTGACGTCAGGGAAAGAGCGACATCAGCCGAGGCCAGACCCAGACTTTGGAATCCGGCCGACCGAAGGGCTGCCTGAGGCAGGACAACCCATATGTTATGACTGCAGATGCATACCTATCAGACATCTACATTTATGGTAGGTACAAAACTGTACTTTATGCTTCACTTCACTAGAAAATCCCCACTTATTTACTTTTTTGATGGAATTTTGACAACTTTTGTGAGAAGCTCAAGCTTCTAAAAGCTTCAGTTAGCTCACAGACTCTTGAGAAACAGTCTGTGCCGTCTTCCAAGAAGTAGGCATAACCTATGAACATGCGTCTCTTCACTGAACTCTTAACAGCCAGATTCAAGAATGATTGTTTGAACTGTTTTCATTCATTTAGCAATTATTTTTATCTAACAAAGTCTTATAAGCATATGTTATAGTGTAAATAGTGATTTATTTAATCTGAATTGCATTTATATTTAAATAAGAATTACAAATATGTTTCTGACAGTGACCATTTTAAATGCATCCTTTTTGATGTCTGTTTTAATGACATTACAGTCCTGTATTTACTCATAGCAACAATTAAGATTATTCAATTTTATCTTGGTCTGTTTAGATAAAAAGAATTTTAATAAATTGTATATAGCTTCATGTTCTTAGTTCATGTATACATAGTATATTACATTGAATTTTTCCTTTTGTATGTTTTTAATGTACATGCAGTTTCCCTTCTGCTTGCTATTAACCTGCAGTAGCTAGGAATTCCCACTAGATGTCATGAGAGGGTTTGTTTGTGGCTTCTATGAGAGCTATAGTAAGCCTGGATGTAGTCTGTCCATGTAGAAGGTTATTAAAATATGTACTTTTATTTTCAAATTAGTTTTTATATTGTCCATAAGTTTTAAAAAATGTGTCCTAATGAATCAAGGAGCGTACTTTTCAATTTTACTTATAACAGCAGTCTCCATCAAATGATAATATTTAACATTATATCTATTGATGTCAATGGGTTGATCAACTCCATGAAAAAGTAAAAGTATAGTGTCAACAAATATTTAATGCTACATAAAGCAGATTTTGCATTCATTCTGGAATCCCACTTAGTAACAGAAGATCTAAGCAAATTAACCTTTAAGGATTATAAGATTTTGGTAAGTTCAAACTACAACCATTAAAGAAGAGGTGTTCTAATTTTACACAGAAAATCAATGAGAATTCCAGAAATAGTTGACTCATACTCGAGCAATGATGGTATGCTTGCTTTAGTCATACTAAAACTAGTTAAAAAGATGTACACTTTTGCAAACACCTACTGGATACCGGGTATTGGGACTAAAATTGTGAAAAAACATTTAGACACCATAACATTAAAGTCTAAAGGTGAGTTACTATTAGCAGGTGATTTTAATTGTGTCTTCTCCTCCACTGATACCACAAGCTCTAAGCCTTTCAAGATGTCCTTTGTTGTCAAGCACTTGAACAACTGCATAAAAGACAGAAACCTAATTGACATTGACGCTATAAAAATATTATCCTCCTTGAAGTATTCTCACTACTCCTACAGATTTGGCGCACAGACCAACATAGACAGAGTCTTTGTAACCAGTTCTTTACTGGCCAAAACTGATAATATAATGCTGGCATCATGCCCTTTGTCTGACCACAGTGCTATCACCTTCAATGTAACAATACTGACCCTTTAAACTTCTGCCAAAAACTACCTGCTTATCTAGTAACAGTACAAGGATTTAAAAGAATGGTTTCTAGATGAAATAAAACTTAACCTAGACGCCAGTAATAACGGAGAGGTTTCAGATGTTGTCCTATGAGATGCTTTAAATGTAGTCTTACATGGTAAAGTCAAAAGTTGGTATATAAATTGAAAGAGTGGGATAAAAAACTGGTAAACATACAAAAGGAAGTTGTTGAACTAAAACTTGCATCAAATGACAAATCTGCATTAGCTGACGTATGTAAACGGAACAAGGAATATCAGGATGATATGCAGCATAAAATATCATTAAATCTGGAAAAAAAAAATCAGTTTACAGTCCTACTCCATTAATCCCAAGAGTGTGCACAGGAATGCAATTAGATCTAAATATTTAAATGAGAAAACGCATAGAAATAATATGCACTAGAAATCAGACTGTCAAAGTTACAGATCTAAAAAATGTCTTACTAGATTTTAAAAACCATTACAAGAATATTAATAACTCTTCTACAAGTGATAAACATATAGACAACTTTCTTGCTAATAACATTCAAAAGAAGCTATCTAAACACTATATTAATAACATAGATAAACCCTTTTCCTTTAAAGAATTAAAGGATTAAATAAAAAATCTTAAGACAAGAAAGGCACCAGGGGTGGATGGCCTAATTCTGGAATTGTACAAACTCTCTTACCTGATAACATCTTGAAAATCTTATACAATGCATTCCAAGAAGGTAAAACTACAGCAAACATCCCTCCTTCATGGAAACATTACATCATCTCTCCCATCTTAAAACCAAATAAAGATTCCAACCTTTGCACATCATACAAGCCAATCTCTTTGCTCAACATTGACTACAAGTTATTCATGTCTATCTAAGCAGACAAATCATATTCTTTCAATATTAATTCATGAAGACCAGACCAGGTTTATCAAAAACAAAAAGGTACAAGACCATGTAATTGGATTGCTGTCATTAATAGACTTGGCAAACAAGAAAAAAGACCTTTCTATTTTAAGCCTTGTTATAGATAAAGATTTTGAATGCCTAAGTTGGGCCATATCTGTTTAAAGCTCTGCAAAAATACACTTTCTCCCCAAACTTTATAGGATTAATTAAAAAACTATATGAAAAGTCCATAGCTTGTGTAAAGATTGGATCTTAATCTATCTAGCCCAATCAAAACATTAAGAGGTACTAAACAGGGGTGCCCCCTCTCCCTATTACTCTCTGCCCTGGCTATTGAGCTTCTTGTAAATTATGTTAGACATAATGGCAGCATTAAAGGATATAAAGTGTCAGACAATTATCCCCCAAGATAAAACTGTTTGCTGATGACTTACTAATAACTTGTAATGATATTGAAAATGCAGTAGATCACCTATTACATAATCTAGTCTTATATTGCAAACATCTGTGGACTAAAATACAATCACAACAAAACTCAGGCACTTTTAGTGAATAAAAATGTTACTGTGAAACATGGATCAAAAAGAGACATAAACTGGGAGGACGCACATTAAATATCTAGGTATCATTATTGAATCTAATTTTAAAAAGTCACTCACATCTAATTACCACCAACTTATAAAACTTAATTGCTTGTCTAATAGACAGTTGGAACAGACTCTTCTTCACATTTTGAGGACAGAATAACTTTAGTCAAAATGATACTGTTACCTAAAATCTTATTCATTGACCAAGCTCTGATAATTCCCCCACCTGTCACAATTAAACAGAAAATTAGTAACTTATTACTTAACTTCCTTTGGTATCCTAAAAAAAAAAAAAATTTCTCTTCTTTGGCACACCACAAGCTGGGATGAAGGAGGTATAGGGTTTCTAAATATTGTTTTTTTTATTTAAACTCCGCATTTATTAACAGTGTTGTTTTGTAATACTTCTTGTGCATCATATTGGAAATCAATACATGAAACCTTACTTCTTAATAGTAATAGGACATTGCTTGAATTTTATACTCCAACTCATGCAGACATCTTTATATAGATTTTACAAATATACATTCAACGTGAAAGGTCAAAACTTGTTCTCACATCTCTTATAAACCAAATATTGCTGTTTAAAAAGCTTATGTTTTCTAATCAATTAATTAAGAATTTATTAATAATTATGTTTCCTGTTTCTTACACAAATGAATGTTTGATATCTTTTGATACTCAGAAAATGTTAGAATTTAAGAAAGGTGACCTGTTATCTTGGAATTCATTTCTCTCAGCTAATAAAATAAGTTCTGCATACTATTTGATCAGCAGATATAGTTTGTAAAATTGCAATTGGCTGGACATCCAGACTTGTAAGGATTTTATACATACTAAGCTCATACCCTCATTAGAGGCATACAATGAGTAACTTAAAAAATCTTGGATTTTATCTCAACAATTATTTAAAAGCTCACCCAAGAATACTTCATACATATCTGTTGTTTATAAAATTCTCAGAAATGATTTTAGCAAAACAGATGTTTCTTTTTGGAATTATTGAAGTGAAGTTAATAGACAAGTATTCTCAGAAATAGATAAAAAAACTTTGTTTGCAGTCTGTGAAGGAATCCATATTTTCCCTGTTCTGGCATTTTACATAAATGTTTTTTTCTCCACATAGACTAACGATAATGTACAAGAAAGATGAAATGAAATGCTGGAGATGTGAACACCCTGATGCTGACTGGATACATATGGTTGTTAATTGCAAAATAATTTCCCCATTTTGGTTAGACTTTAAATATCTTTGTAAAGCTCTATAGAATGACCACTGTATAATTTCTGACTCCCTTATCCATTTCAGTGTTCCTGTTCCTGAAGTCCTTCCTAAAAACTAAACATTTTTACTCTGGTCTATTCTCTCTATATTACTAAAAATTGGAAATCCCAATCTACTCATGTCTTTAAAGTTGAGTTTATTCATCTTGTTAAATACATTTGTAAGAATGAGATCGCTACTATAAAAGCAAGGACTAACAACACAACCCGTTATTTAATTGCTTGGACAAATTGTTCAATCTGTTAGAGCAATGTTCTCCTATGTATATTGTTTTTTATTTGTTATGGACATTGTATATAGTTTTTTTTTATTGTTGCTACACTGTTAAGTTATTGTGTTATAAACTGAGTAAAAACATTTTGGGGAAAAAAAGGAAATAAATAGAAGAATTATATTGTCAATTCCATAAGATGCAGTTTGGATATGCAAACTGTGCTTCTGCCAGAAGTGGCTAATAAAGACTGGAAATTTGTTGTTTATGTTAAATTGCTGGAAGAACTCAAAAGCATAATTCCCAGTTTGTCATTAATGTTTCGAGTAACGATGAAGGCCAAAGATGCAAATGTAGGTAATAATAATAAAAAACTGTTAAAAATTTTCATCTTGCATGTCTTGAGGTATAGTGCATTTTATATGTTAAAGTACTGTAAGTACGGAGATGTATTGTAAATATGTGATAGGGTCTCAACAGTGACTGCTGTTTATGCTAGTGATATTACTTTCTTTTTGACTTTAATGTATTGGGGGTTTACACTGCAGTAAGATAAAGGCTGTATTTAAGCAATATCATGTGATTGTTGGCTGCTAGGTGAAGATGCAGAAGTGTACTATGTGTGTAATAAAATGTAATAATTCCCTTGTTTTTATTCAAGTGGATGTGTAGATTAATGTTAACTTATGCTGCAGACGGGATTTTTTTCTATGAAAACGGGCAGTAAATATAAGCCATGAAAAGGGTAACATTTCAATATTTAAAAAAGTTACTTTTTGCCTAAGTAAAGCTATTTGGGTTTTCTTTCTTTTTTTTCTTCCTTTCAACAAGTACTAGTAGCTGAAGATTGTGAGTCTACAATTGCAGGTAGTTAATCAGGAAATGATTAAAGAATGTGCTCTGAGGCATTTTTTATAAGAAACATCTCGATCAGTAACTGAAGAAATGCAGTGAAAATAAAGGTTTGATGCTGAGAAGAGTAAATGCCTGTGTAGGAAGTTGCATCCATGTCAGTCTTGGTGCTTGTATATTAAATGGAACATAGCACAGCACATTTTAGTTCTTTCATTTAAGGGTAGCCAGTACACTTTTTCTTTAGGCTAAAAAGTAGTTAACTAAGAACACGCAAGCTGATTTTCACATCTAAGAGAGAAATAGAGATAAAACAAGGACTCTAGCATGCATTTCTAGCATGGTTAATCCTAACTTTAGGTTAGGTAAAGTCTGTACTTATAGCTGTCTGTCTGAAGCAGCTGCCACTATATGTAAGGGTAACTTCCCTTTTTGTAAAGTGTATGTTATGGTTTTATCTGCATGTTGTGAGTTAAAATGGTTTGGGGTGATCAAAGTGTATTTAGTTTCTTGATTGTTTTTATTGAAACAAAGAGTCTAGGAAAATGTGACAACATAGGTTCAGAGATGGGAGTCGGCAAATGCATACTAGATCAGTCTGCTAAGCATTAATGTGTGCAAGTAAGTTCTAAGTTTAAAATATGTATTCAAAAGAACTGTCATGCAGAATATATGAAAGTAATAACTTCTTTGCAGACCTGCCTTTATCATTTTTATTATGGATGTCAATGGCAATGCAGGAGACGGAATACTGTATTGTATTAAGAAGTGTAAGATGCAAAAAACTTATATGGTGCAAATAGCAATGTTACAGGCAACACATCTGGATAGAAATGAGCATGTGACTTTGGCAAAGAAAGGACTTTAGCATGGTCATTCAGCAAAGTATCGGGAACAAAGGTTAAGGAGTTATACTGATTGTGAAAGGGCTTCCAGTAGTGATAGAGAGGAAATACATTAATGGTAGATTTGTGGTAGTAAGGGATTATTGACAGGGATGAAGAATTACACTTGTACATATTTATAACCCACCTAAAACTACTATTATGGAGCTTAACAGAATTTTAATAAATAATTTGCTTTCAGTGGGGAGTATTTGTTATGGATGGAGACTGGAATTTGATTTGCAGTAGCGAAGACGAAAGGGAAAAATAAGAGGGTAGATTTCTGAAGAAATACATGTGAATATTTGGAATAGAAGATGTGAAATTACTAACAGGAGCTCGTATGGAGTTTGCATGTTTTACCCTAATGTACAGTAACTGGGCTAGACTGGATAGAAATTACATTTCACAGGAGCATGCGTATTTGAGAGTTTTGAAACACATCTAGTAATCATTTCAGATCACTCACCAATCTTAGACAGTGAAGTAAAAAAAGAGACAAGCACTTACCTCTCTTTTTAACAAATAAGTAGGCATTTAAGGCATAGGTAGAAGAAATCATTTTGGTTTTTACGGAAGACAGGCATTCCTTCTGAAACAATAGCTAGGGAGTGGAATAACATGACAATGGAGTTTAAAGTATGGCAGAAGAAAGAAATGTGAGAAAGAAGTGATAGGAATTATTTAGAGGGTTTGTCAAAGGTTTAAGTATTGAAGAGGAAGAAGAATCTCACAGATCAAGAAGAGGTGTGTTGTTGTGTGCTAAATGTAAAGTAATGGAGTATTTGGATAATAAGCATGAGTTCAGAAAGGTAACTGTTAGTCAAGAATTTTTGATAACACCAGAGCACAAAACCTGCTAATAATGACTTTGGCAATCAAAAGTAGAAAGGACTATTGCCAGACTTGGGGAACCCAAAACAAGAAAAATAACCAGAGATACCACAGACGTATTAGAGATCTTTTGGAAATTCTATGAACATGTGAGTAATGCAGAAGAATGGAGAACACGGGATATGAGGCAAGTATAAGTATTTAGAGGAAGATGAAGCCAGACCTCTTAACTGTATTGGAGAACATTTCTATTTTCTGGTCTGATTTAGGATGTACCTATTTTGAGAGGTATGTCCATATTTTCAGGCTTGAATAAACCCTCCCCCATCACTTGTGATTTTTAAAGCTGTGTAGTATACTACAATACATGACCAACATACTGTTAGCATGAATAATTTAATGAAAAAGAACACATCTCCATTTTTCTGAATCAAAAATAAATGACCTTTTGTGGTAGAATTTTGCCATATAGTTCATTTAAAGTCTGTAGATTTTACATGGTTTCTGTGGTAATGTCCTTATATTTTTGCATCATTTTTATCACACTCTGTTTTTCAGACGTGCTTCTCAGTAGTGTCCCACATTCCTAGTGGAGGCGGGGATAGTTAGTTATTTGGTATTCAAATGTAATGCTAATTGGATGTCTAGATTTTTAACTGGATTTTCCTATTTTTCAAGGATTTTTGCTCCTGTTTTCAATGTCTGTAGGTTGGGAGGTATGGATGAGGCTCAGGAATTAATAACTAATGAGGGAAGAGATGAGATACAATGGTGATGTATATTCAATCAACAGTTAAGTATCCAGGAGTAGACCGTATTCTTGTGTAAGTTAGGGGAGAAAGTGATAAAGATCTGGGAGGTTTTTAAAAGGATGGACAGTATCAACATTTTGGAAGAAAGCTTTAATGATTGTAGTACCCAAAGAGGGTAAAGGCCCTTCAGACCCAGCTTCAGTTGTAAACCATGATTGTAAAGGAGAATGGCAGTGGTTTTGCCAAATTTAATTTCCATAGGTCAGTGTGTTTTTGTGCAGGGAGGGAAACTTGTACAGTATCCAAAAAAAATGATCCTAAGGGAAACTGTGTGTACGAAAATGCAGTTATTGTTGGTGAATCTTGATACAGATAAGGCATTAAGTAGCGTCAGTTGGGATTTTATGAGTAGGGCAATGGTAGCATTTGCAGTCCTGATAAATCTAATATTGTTATGAGGCTATATGAAGGGTCATAGTCCAGAATTAAAGTAGAAGGGTTCCTATCCGCCAAGCTGTGTTTCAAAATAAAGAAAGGCAGGAATGTCCTTTTTCACCTTTATTTGCTTTATACGCAAGACATTAGCAAAGGAAATAATGGCCTCACAAATTCAAGGCTATAACTGTTCTAGTAATCAAGAAAAGGTAGCTTTTTTTTTTTTTGCAGATATCATTATGTGCTTCACAAATGCAGAAAAGGACATTTCATTGTCCTGGGACATTTTGAGTCAGTTTCAAGTCTTTTCACAATATAAAATAAATTTAGATGAAACAAAAGGATATACATGTAAAGTCTATTACCTCAGATAAATTGGTTCAGTAGTACCCATATTTCTGGGGATATGATCAGATATAGTCTTTGAGTATATAGATTAAGAAGGATTATTTCATGGATTATTTCATGGCAGCCAAAGGTATGTGGGAAGAGACTAAACTGAGAAGTTGGAAGCTCTTGATTATGGATGGTGGATAGCAAGGTAGAAGTGAAAATGTTTCTAGTCTCTTTAGTTTTGTATGTGGGTCAGACATGTTTTGACCAACGAGAGGAGAAATTTTGATTCATCAGTAATAAATTCTGAAGGAATTTGAGAGGGGAAGAGGAAAGTGTAGTGGGATTCGTTGTTTCTCCCCATAGACCGTGGAGGTTTGGGATTACACAATTTGATGGGATAGAGCTATGCAGTTATGGTTTATATACATAACACAAACCAAAAGTTATAGATCAAAGAGGAAAAGTAAGATGAAACAAGGGGGGGGGGTTTCAGGTTTTTATATTTATAAAGTAGCAGAAGATAAAGTAGTAAGCCAGCACGGGAATGGAAAAAGGAGATTTTACTAGTAGGGATGACTGTAACTAGGGCCATATGTAGTAGGGAAAAGGGGAGTTGGAATTTATTGAAGGAAATTAGTGGAAATTAGCAAATAATCCAAGATATTATGAGCCAGCAACAAAGGAGAATAAGAACAGAGTAGGATCAGGCCAAGTGGACGTTTAGAATGTAGGGTAGAAGACCACCTTCCCTACCAGGGATTTGTAACTCTGTGTAAGGAAACCAAGTGAAAGACTGTGTCTGTATCATATAATCGAACACTAAAAACATCGACTCACCTTTAGTCGACATGAAAGTCTTGAACCCGCAGTTCATTGAACAGCTAAATCACAGATTCCTTTCCAAGGGAAGGCAATAGGTCGGTAGGCCAGCAACTAACACCACCAAAAAATAAACACCCCCCCCCCAACAAAATATTCTAACTCTGAGATCGCACTACAGTCAGGGAAGGGGAGATGTAACTGAATGGCCAACCGATTTCTTTCCCTTGGAAAGAAATTGTTGATTTGGCCTTTCGATGAACTGCGGCTTCGACATTTCCGTGTCGACTAGAGGTGAGTCGACATTTTCATTCTTAGAACATATGATATAGACCCAAAAGGCCAGCTATAGTTTAGTTTTTTTGTTGAGTCTAAAACAGAAGTTGCTGTTAAAAATTATTAATTATAAAATACTGTATGATAACTGCAATAGTTAATTAGAAGAGGTTAGAAAAGATTGGAAAAAGAGACTGAACAATTTGCAAAGCAAGTGGAAGGACATCTGTATGGCTTCAAAGTGTGCCTTGAAGTTCAGAAGGTTTAGGACTTTTGCATGCAAGATTTTGTAGGTATTTTGTAGGTATTTAAAGCTGGTGATTCACTTTTCTCAAACACTATAGGAAAAAACTGGAATCAGCTCCCTCCTGAACTATCTGCCCTAGCATCCACCTCTCAATTCAAAAAACACATTAAAGAACATCTGAAAACTCAGTGGCTCTGTCCTTGTGCTAAGCCTGACTGAAACTTTTATTTCCCTCCAGCGTATACCCTTCCCCCCTCCCCCATCTTTTTCCCTCCAATTCTATTTACTTCTCTTTTGCTTTCCTCTTAGTAATACAATTTAATTTAAGGACTTTACTCTTTCTACCCCATACCCTTTTTGTTTCTTATATACTTGCTTATTTATATTTAGTTTAAATTTTAGCATAATGAATATAGTCTTCATTTTTATAACTATATTTCCTTTTTTTTGTTTATTTGACTTGGTTATACCTTTTTTAAATGGTGTTTTTGTTTTTGCTTGGAGCTTTTCTCCCCGGGCCTCTACTGAAAATGGACATATATCCAGCTAGACTAGCCCGGTCAACAAATGTAAAATAAATAAATAAATAAAATTTTTACACCCCTAGCAGACTTCAGCAAATTTTTACTTGGGAAGATGGTAATTTCTGTAGGTGTCATGGGAAGCAGAGACGTGATGTGGAACATATTTCGTGAATGCATTGAGTTGGCAGATTTAAAAAATTCCCCACAGAGTACTGTGTCAAGAAACGTTGGGGGAACAAATGGCTGTAATATGAATTTTTTTTTTAAGCTGGGTTATAGGATCTTTATTTTCTAGGCATAGTAAGGCCTTGCTGAGTTAAAAAAAATTACAAGAAAGTGGACGTCTAAACCAGCCATAACTAAAGTTTTGAATGTTGTAAAAGAGATAAAGTAACTGAAGGTGTTTTTAGAAAAAGAAAGGAACAAAATTTCTGCACTTAAAGTTACTTTTTAGTCGAATTTGATCGAAAGTTTGCTTGTTTGTTTGTTTCATTTAACTGTGGAGGCTGCCCACTAAAGTGTGCTAGCCTGTGTAACTAATTTATCACTGTTTCTGCATTTTCTGTGTGTTTCTACCAAAAAAAAGAAAAAATAATCCTTGTTTTCCCGCCTTCCTCGACTAGTTTAGTCCAGTTTACAGGCATTGCTGTATTCCGGGCTGTGGTGTAGTTCCTGTGTTGTCCATTACCTTACTTGGATAAAAGGAAGTTTCTTTGCTCACCAGTGGGAGTGGGGAGCCTTGAGCAGCCTACCTGTCCTTGGGGGAAGTGACCTCAGCACAAGAAACTGTAGTAATTGATTGTTTGGGACCATTTCTAGCTCTTTTGTAGTTCACTGTTTAAAATCCGCATTTGCACGGCTTTGCGCAGTCGTGCGCATAGCGCAGCGCCGGTTAAACAAGGTTAAACTTTTTCTGGCTCCGCCAAGTCTGCTCTTCAAATTTTCCCTTAAGGAAGCTCTACTCTTAGTATAACCAGACTACTCACTGTATTATAAGCCTAGCACTTGTTCTCAATACTTCTCTACTAAGTAAGCACTCTCGTACTAAGTAAAGCACTACATCTACTTACCACCCCTGTGAATACCCACTTCCTTTAAAGGTATACCACTCCCTTATACTGTTCTAGCATGTCGAGTGGTAGATTACTGGCGTCGTCTCCAGTTCAGCTGGTCAATCTGGGTATCTTGAGACATTGCTACAATTGTCTCATGTACACAGACAACCCTCTCCTCCTCCCAACAAACACAAATACATGTGAGAGATGCAACTATATAGCCAAACTGGAGACTGAACTCTCTCAACTCAGGGCTGGCATGACCAGACAGGAGGAGATGGCAACCACACACACAACAATCCCAGTCCCACATAGACCTACCACAACTGCAAACCAAACACATAAAAACACAAAGACATACTCGGAGATTCTAATAAAAAACTTAGCAAAACAACAGAGGCTTCCAAAGCAGACCTCCAAAAATCCACCACCTCAAAACAAAACACATGCAACACACACTTCAATAAATCAGTGTGTCGACCAATCGCAGCCCTTAAGGCCAAACACCTTGCCTGATACACTAATAATAGGTGACTCCATAGTCAGACACACTGATGTCCCACTGACCAGGCTGAACAAGGAGAAGGTGACTGTGAGCTGTCTATCGGGAGCTAGGATCCGCCACATAACACACGCACTCAGGTCACGCCAAAGCAAGTACAAATATGACTCCGTCATTGTCCATGCTGGTGTGAATGACCTGAGACGTACCTCCCTGGACTACATGAAAAGAGATATAGAGGAGCTCTCCGATTATGTAGCCCAGGTTGATATGACCCTGACCCTGAGCAGCATCTTGCCCTCACCAAGAATGATACCACAATACAAAGACAAGATGATCAGCTTTAACAATTGGCTCAAGTACTGGTGTCATTCTAAGGGGATCCAATTTCTCTCTGCCTGGGATGATATGTTGGACAAGCCACGCTGCTTCGCAAGGGATGGCTTACACCTGTCACCACTGGGCTTCCGGATATTGGCTAAGGCTCTTGCCACCCCTATAGTGCCTTTTTTAGGCAAGGCTCAAAAGACAAACCCACCTCCTTAGAAAACAAAAATGGAAAAAAACTAAGGCTAATGCTGCTCAACGCCAGAAGTCTAAATCTCAAGATGCAGGCACTTGATGCACTCCTCAGCATGGAGAACATCGACGTCTGTGCAGTAACTGAAACCTGGTTCAAGGCTCCTGAGAGCACCCCAGCGCTACCAGGCTATACCTCGTATCATGCTTTTCGGCCCCAAAACCCGGGCCAAACCACAAAGGGAGGGGGAGTGTCCATATTCATAAAGGACACCCACACCTCCAGGTTAG
This sequence comes from Protopterus annectens, assembly GCF_019279795.1. Taxonomy (NCBI): domain Eukaryota; kingdom Metazoa; phylum Chordata; order Ceratodontiformes; family Protopteridae; genus Protopterus; species Protopterus annectens. The sequence goes on along the minus strand of NC_056747.1, from coordinate 899,929,194 downwards.
TAGCAACACATGAAGCATCAGAGACCATACAGGTGCAACTAACCATAGGCAAAACTGCTATACAACTGGTAGCATGTTACAGACCACCCTCCCAATCTCAAGAACCCCACTCAGCCTTCCTGAAGACATTGAAGGATATGAATGTATCACAAAATACCATCATACTGGGAGACTTCAACTATCCAAACATAGATTGGGTACATTATTCTAGCCCTAATACCCTAGCCCAAAGGTTCCTGGAATTCATAAATTCAAATGCACTGGAACAACTAGTCACCTCTCCCACAAGGGGAGATAATATACTAGACCTGATCATCACAAACATGGGGACAAAATGCTCCACACTGGAAGTATACCCCTCGCTAGTGAGATCTGACCACAAACTAATCACCCTGGATATACATATCCCACCTCCATCCCCAGCACAAAAGACCACAGTGAAAAACTTCTCAAAAGCAGACTTCACTCTTCTTAAGACTGAGATGGTATCCTTTAAGCCCACTGTGCCAGTGGATACCACATCCCACAATGCCGAATCCTTCACAAATGCTTTCTATGGACATCTCCAAGAATGCATGGATCATGTAATCCCAAACAAATCCAAGTCCCTCTCCACCAAATGTAAGTGTCCTGTCTGGTGGACCTCAGCCATAAACAAATTGTATAACAAGAGAAGGAAGCTACTGCACGTCAGAGCGAAATCCCATGAAGGGAAGACATCTCTGATCAACATTAGCAGAAAACTACGTTCTCTCATAAAAACATCCAAGGCAAACTTTGAGAGAAAAATCGCTAAGGACACTAAAGATAACCGCAAAGCCTTCTTCAGCTATGTTAGAAACCTGGGCGGAAACCCTCAGATATGCTCAGAGTTGGTTCACAACAACAAAAAATACACTGAACCCACAGATATTGCTAACATTCTGGCTGACAGGTTCAGTGTAAATTTCTCCCCACCTTCACCCCCAAAAGAAGAAATACTTATCCCAGCTGAATGTAATCTCCCTGTCATCTCAGATGTCCAAGTGAGAACCGCCCTAAACAAAGCAAAAAACACAGCATCAATGGGACCTGACGGTATCCCGGGGTGTGTGTTACATGAACTCCAAGAGGAGCTAAACCCACACATAACAATGCTATTTAACCTTAGCCTTACTTCGGGATATGTACCTGAACACTGGCGTACAGCAACAGTGGTCCCACTCCACAAGGGGGTGCCTCTACAGACCCTGGAAACTACCGCCCCATAAGCTTAACTAGCCTGGTCTGCAAAGCTATGGAAAGAATCATTATGGAACTCATAAACAGAGACATAGGGGACCTACAGACACTTGACCCCACCCAGTTCGGCTTTGTAAAGGGCAGATCCTGCCTTTTAAACCTGGTTGACTTTTTCGAAACAGTCACTAGAGCCATTGATGAGGGCAAAGCAGTCCATACAGCATACCTGGACTTGGCTAAGGCCTTGACACAATACCCCACTCAGGCATCATAAATAAGCTAAACAGCTTAAAAGTAAACCCTTATGTCACTAGATGGGTTGCAAACTGGCTAAAGGACAGAACCCATAAAGTTAAAATCGCTGGAGCAATGTCAGACTCAAAGCCAGTCACAAGTGGTGTCCCACAGGGATCTGTCCTGGGACCCCTCTTGTTCGGCATTTATTTCTCAGATGTTAAAGCAAACATGGGAGGGCTGTGGCTGACAAAGTTCGCAGATGACTGCAAACTAGGCGCCATAGTCGATACACCAGCAGACACACACATCCTACAAAAAGGCCTCATTGAAACCGACAACTGGTGCCGTAGTCATGGCCTTAAACTAAATGCCAAAAAATGTATAGTCATCCCTTTTGGAAAAAACAAAGTACCCACAAATTATTACATAGACAGCAACCCACTGAGTACGGAAAAAGTAATCAGAGACCTAGGGACCCAAGTAGACAGCGACCTCTGATTTGACACCCACGTTGCCAAAGTGGTTAGAAAAACATTCTACCTTACACACCTCATCATGAAGGGATTCACATCCAGATCCAAGGATGTCATTGTACCCCTATATTCCTCCCTCATCAGACCCATGATTGAGTACAATGCCCCATTTGGTATGTACCTCACCCGGCATTTGCAACAGCTGGAGAGACCACAAAAGTACCTCACCAAAAGGATCAAGGGTCTCCAACATATGTCTTATTCTGCCAGACTAAAGAAACTTCAGCTCTATTCAGTAGCATACCGCCTGCTCAGAGATGATCTCTGCCTGACGTACAAGGCCATGTCCAATCAGGATCTGATGGACATGCTCCAACTCAAAAAATCCAAATCCATCAGGACCACGAGAGCTAAAGACTTAAACCTCGGCACAAGTATGAATAGGACATGCTGGAGAGATAGATTCATAACCCAGAGGCTTCCCATGCTTTGGAACAGGATCCCAGTTCGTATTAGGCAGAGCCCCTCACTGACTCTCTTCAAGAGAAATCTTGATGAGTGGATGGGAGATAGTACGTTTACCCCAGGGGTCACATCTGTGTCACTGCTAGACAGGGGCACAGTATTCTAGATTTATTCTGTACATTCTGTACCATTTCATGGGGTGGCAAAAGCCACATCACTATGGCTTGGCTTACAAATGCCCCAGGGCAGATAGCCTAGTACTATACTATGAAACTATAAGAATACATAAAAAGTACATGCAGAAAAAAAATGTTCAGGGGAAGGCAGGATTTCAGCAACATTTGTAAAGTTGCAGTGAGTAGTTTAAAAAGGCATACTGTATGAAACTAAGGTAAATGTGTACAATTGTTTACTTTCTTTTCTGGAACTGTACATGTGCCCATGTCATTATTTGAATAGTGTGAATTGAATAAAGGTGTTAATGCAAAATTATTGCATCTCTTGGAAGCAACTTGGCTATGAAATTAGTAATTTCCATTTCCTTCTCAGCTAATCACCCTCCTATATTCATTTTCTCTGTATAGCTTGGTTTCATTACATCTGCCTAAGCTTCACCGGATCACACCCTTGTTGACCGTGTTAAAATCCTTTTTTCTTCTTTTTTTTAGCTTATCTTGGATTCTGTCACTCATTCACCTTCCCACCACTCCTTATAATATTCCATAGTCTGTTTATAACCCATTTGTGACTGACTTAGCAGTGGATCAGTAGATGGGATGGAGGTTATAGAGGGTTTTAATGCTTGTACTTTGCTGTGCAGTACCCATAGACTTGCATGTAAAATTTTTGCGTATTACACGAACTCTGTAGTACTACAGTGGTGGTTACCTTAAGGGGAGGACTTAACTCTGTCATGGTAACTTAGAAATTCATTTGATGCAGTTGTTACTGGTACTGTCATCCTTTTTGTTCTGCCGTAAAAGAAAATGCACATATCTGTTGATTTTTACCTTATTGTGAAAGTTATCTTGTGCATTAATTTTTTTCAGTTACCAAGCTAATGCAAGAGAGTTGTTTGAGTTATTGTGGGAGATTTCTCTCATATCCCTACAAAGAAGGGGTACAGCTAGCATAACTGGTTGCTAAGCATATATGTCCACTTAAAATCCATTAGTACATTGTATTCCTCGCTGAAACACCACAATTCTTCTTCATCTAGGTTGCAGCAACTGAACAGAAATTTGCTTAAAGCAGAAAAGCAGAGACTGAGAGCAGAGAAGAGACAACGGAAAGCAGAAATGAAAGAAGTGAAGAAGCAGCTAAAAATACAAAAAAGGAGTCACCTTTGGAACATAATAACTGGTACCCAGGACTTGGAATCAACACGGTGCAAGCCTGAAAGTTTCCAGTCGAGTACAGTAATGTAAGACCAAGAATAAAGCTTTTGTCACCTAAATTATAAAGATTTTATTACTTTTGTGCATTGTACTCAACACAAGGTAAAGTAACCAATCAACAAGTCACGGAACCAGAACATAATCCATCAGTCGGTATCAAACTACATTACTTTTTTACATTGCTAAGGAACTACTCTAGACTAATGTAATTGTAAATAACTTGCTTTTTATCGGGCAACAATTAAAACATGTGAAAAAGGCATGATTCTAAAAGAAAATACTGAATCATGCGTTTTTTGGTAGAAGTGACACCTGTTTGCTTTGGTTACAGAATGTTTCAGTAGTTAACACAGAGTAAAAAGAAATATTTATTGCTTCTTAGTCAGGCTTGCAGTAATAGTAAAATAAATTAATAGTAGATGAAAAAAAATGCAAATACCGACATCTGCTTCATTAATGTTAGGGAATTTTGCTAATGCTGATTCATTAGGAAGAAGTTAACATGTGCTGCTGCCTGTTTTTAGTAGCTTCAGTTGTATGATGGCATACATTGCAGTTCTATTTTAAAGTAGAACTAAAAATAAAATAATCCAAAATAAATATCTTATTCTCCTTTTCCTGTAATAGAAGGGATCGTAAGGTAGTGAAGCATACAGCTTTCAGGCAGATGCATCTGCAAGTTTTATCCACAGCTGCTGAAAAGGATTTTCCTGCCAGCTACAACTTAACACCGTTTATATTGTTTTCAAATACTTTCATTAAATAGGAAAGTCTATTTTAATAAGAACTGAAGTTGAAGAGCAAACATTTTTATTTCGACCAGATAACTGTCTGAAGTAAATTTGATCTAATGTCAGTCTTCATTCATTCTTGATGAATGGGACTCTGTTCGACCCCCTGGGAACCGGCTCGGCCATTATACAGCTTGGGCCAGTCAAAAAAGTCTCGAGCTAAGACTACCCACAATGCCTCTGTCTCCATTGCCTCACATCTCGTTTGCTGCTCTGGTAACAAGATGTGTCAGCCGATACTTTCTAACGAAGTGCTATAATTTGTTATATTTTTCCTGCTTTTTTTTGTTCATAGGATCATAGAAGGATACTAGGCTATTTGCCCTGAGGCCCTTATAAGCCTAGGCAAGAGTTTAGCCCATGTTTAGATAAATCTGCACTCAATGCCCCTGTCCATCAGGGACATGATTGGAATCCAAGGGATATATTTTCCCATCCAGTTATCCAGGTTGCGCTTAAAAAGGTTCATAGGTAGGTACTAGGCTATCGGCCCTGGGGCCTATACAAGCCCAGCCAAAAAGGTACCCTGGCATTTGCCACCCAAGAAAATTATTTTCCTGTGCCACTGTCGAGCAGAGCCACAGAGGTGACCCTGGGGTGAATTTCCTATAGGTTCATAGGTAGGTACTAGAGGGATAAAGAGGTACTCTGATGTGGAGAGGGGAGTCTATTCCATAGATGGGGGGGACTCTCTGGTACACAGATCTGTCACACCAACAAGTTTTGTTGATGTCACAGATCAGGTTGAGGCCATGTTTGTGGGGTTACTTCAAGTGGAGCTTGACTTGCGGATATGCAGCAGTCCCATCAAGGTGGGTTCCATGATCGCCTTGTATGCCAGACAGAGGTCGCCTCTGAGGAGTCTGTATGAAACTGAGTGGAGGGATAGGGCTTTTAGCCTAGCTGTGTCTGGTAGATGTTTGTTGCCCTGGATTCTCCTGGTGAGGATCCTCTTTGGTCTCTGCAACTGCTGCATGTGCTTTGCCCGAGGTACATGCAGAAAGGGGCATTGTACTCAATAATGGGCCTTATAAGGGAAGAATACAGAGATGTTATGACCTCCTTGTCTCTGGATGAGATGCCCTGACTTATGAGGTGGGCCATGTAGAAGGCTTTCTGTACAATGGAAGCAACATGGTGGTCAAAAGTCAGGTTGCTATCAACCTGGGTGCCCAAATCCCTCATCACTGATTGTGTGCTTAGGATGTTGTTATTAATGTGATAATTTGTGGGGATGTCTCTCTCCCCAAAGGGGATGACTATGCATTTTTGGTATTCAGCTTGAGGCCATGTTTCTTGCACCAGTCATTTGTCTGTGTGAGACCCTCTTGGAAGATGTCCACATCACTAGGGGAATTTATGACAGCACTCTGCTTGCAGTCATCTGCACAGCCATATCCCACTGGTTTTGGTCTGCACCTCAGAAAAGTATATCCCAAATAACAGAGGCCCCAAGGCCAAACTCTGGGGTACACTGCTTGTTTATGGGTTTACTGCTTGAGGTGGCCTCCCCTGTTTTGACTTCATGGATTCTATCAGTGAGACAGTTTGCTGCCCATCTGGTAACATATGGATTGATGCCTAGTTGAGAGAGTCTATCTATTATGCCTGAGTGGGGAATAGTGTCAAAGACTTTGGCCAGGTTATGGTAGGCAGTGTTCACGGTCTTCCCCTTGTCCATGGCTTTGGTGACTGTCTCATAGAAGTTGACCAAATTTAGAAGATGTGACCTCCCCTTGACAAAGCCAAACTGTGTGGGATCAAGTGTTTAAAGGTTGCCAATGTTCTTGTTAATGAGGTCCATGATAATCCATTCCATGGCTTTGCAGATCAGGATAGTTAGGCTGATGGGTGTATAATTTCCCAGATCAGTGGACACTCCACCTTTGTGTAAAGAGATGACAGTGGCTGTCCTCCACTCAGCTGGGACAAAGCCAGTACTCCGGCTTTGGTTGAGTAGGGTGCCTAATGGTGCTGCAAGTTCCTGCTTGAGTTGATGTAAGATGCAGCCTGGGATGTTATCGGGTCCCATGGAGGCTGTATTTTTTGCCTTTTGAAAGAGCAGTGATGACCTGTTCCCTAGATATAAGGGGAAGGGGGCAAGTACTGGGGATGTCCTGTGTTTACTGATGGGGAGACAGAGGGGTAAAGTTTTGTCTGAATCAGTCAGCCAGCAAGTTTGCTATATCTATGGCATTTGTATATGTGGTGTCCTTGACCACCAGTTCTGAACAGATCTGGGTGTTTCCTTTGAGGTTGCAGACATATGTGAAGAAGGCCTTATGATTGTTTCTAGTAGATGTGGCCAATTTGGACTCTGTTTGCTTTGGAGGATTTCACTAGTCCTCTTATTTGCTTGTTCAGGCTAGGGAGACACTGCTTCCAATTGGGCACCTGCTCCTTCTTCGTCTTAGACAGCAAATTTTTTCCTTTTGTTATAGAGTTTATTTATTGAATATGTCCACCAGACAGGTTTACTCTTCCTTGCAGAGGATGATTTAGTCCTGTTCAGTATTCCTGATTCCGTGCATCTATGTAAATGTTTGTATAGTGCTTTGGTATAGCTTTGGATATTGGTGCCAGTTCCTACAGAGAGGAGAGGTGTGTAAAGCTGTTTATACCATCCCTCAGGAGGCTGTAATCTGCTTTGGAGAAGTTTTTATGTCTGATCCTAGCTAGAGGGGGGTTGGGAGAGGTGGTGACTTTGAAAGAGTGACCTTTTTGTGGTTGGATCCTACCAGGGAGGATAATACTATAGGGATGCTGCAGTGGTTACTCATGTTGGTTAATACCAAGTCCAAGATAGTATATCCTCTTACTGGGGTATCGACTAGCTCTTTCAAGGCATTTGCCTTGACAAAATCAAGGAATCTCTGGGCATTTGTATTCTGGCATGAGTAGTTCTTCCAATCCGTTTGGGAAGTTAGTCACCCAGAATGAGGGTAAAAGGTTGAATCTTGATAGATTAGAAGAGTTTCAAATAGGTGGATTTGGCATCTTGAGTCAGATTTGGGGGCCGGTAGCTAGCTGTGATTTGAATAGGGGTCTTGTCAATGGTTAACTGCACCTGTAGTGTCTCCTGTGCGTCATACTGTTTGACCAGCCTAGAGATGTGTATTTCTTTAATGTATATTGAAACTCCACCTCCTTTGGCTTTACTGCCCGCAGTTTGGGGTCTGAATGTATGGTAGGATGAGTAACCAGATAAGGCTGATGTGCTCTCCACAGCTTTGAACCAGGTTTCTGTGACTGACAGATGTCAGCATTTTCCAGGGTTAGGAATGCTTGCAGTGAGTGCAGTTTCATGTTTAGACTCCAAGCGTTCAGCAGCATGACCTTTAATTTGTTCTGCAAGCTCTGGATTCTATGGCAGCAACCATAACTTTAGTGCCCCTCTCAAATTATCACATGAGGCTGCTTCAGTGTCTCTTAGCGGCGCAATGGTCGATACTGACACAGCCAACGTTTTATCAGATATTGATAAATTGCTGCAAAAAGGGTCTGTCCTGGTGGATGAATTCAGAGGAAAATCTATGGGGCTGCACCTTCACACCTTCTCCGCCCACCTCTGTAGTGACCATGGACACTTCCCAGATTTGGAGGGGGGGGGTCATTATCTGGGAAGAACAGTTTGATACCTGGTCACCACAAGAGGGCAATTTGCACATCATTGTCCTAGAAATGAGGGCAGTGCTCCTAGCGTTGCAAGCCTTTCAGTCTGTCCTTCATTCGGGGATGGTTGCAATCCATTCAGACAACATGTCAGTAGTCTGGTACATCGACAAGCAAGGTGGAACCAGATCCTACCCCTTGTGTTGGGAAGCTCTCAGGATATGGCTATGGGCTATTGCTTCCAACCGCTTTCTAACAGCAATGCATATCCTGGGAAGCTTCAGCATGATAGCAGACAAACTTAACAGATGCATCCTCCTGCCTCACGAGTGGTCTCTAAATTCTCAAGGTGGCAGTAAAAATGTTTTGTCATTGGGGCCAGCCTTGCTGTGATTTTTGCATCCCCAATAAACAACAAATGCAGCAGTTACATTGCCGTAAATCCCAGAGAGATGCACTCCTCCATGATTGGCCCCTGAGACTACTTTATGCCTTTCCCCCATGCTCTCTCATTTCCCTATTCTTGAAGAAAGGCCAAAGATTGAGAAGTACAGTGATCCTCATATTGCCCCCATCAAGTCTGGTTCCCCTTCCTTGGTCTCATCTGATTCGCTATCCTTGGATTCTGGACCCAGATCCCAGACCTACTGTCTCACCCAAAGAAGTTGGTGCAACCCAACTTTCGCAATTTCAAGTGACAGCTTGGTATCTCCAATTCCATTAATTACCAGGGTGAGCAAATTACCTTCCCCAGTACAAAAAATCCTTCTGACTTCTCATAAACCGTCCATCAGGAAACTCTGTCTTGGCAAATGGACGAGATTCTCAATCTTGGCTTGTACAAATAATTTAGATCCCTTTTCAGCCTCTGTTGACAAAATGTTGGAATTTCTGGTTTCCCTTTTTGAACTAGGAGGTTCTGCTTCTGCCATCAAAGTCCAATTAGCAGCCATTTCCAATTTCCACAATAGGTTTGAAGATCATCCCTTGATTTCCCATTGATTATGTAAAACCTTTCTTAAAGGAGCTATACATCTAAAGCCCCCATACAAGGATCCTACAGCCCCATGGGATTTGACCTCAGTATTACAATCCTTAGTCCTTCAGCCATTTGAGCCACCAACTACTTGCGATCTCAAGTTCCTGTCATGCAAAAATCTTTCTCGTGCCCATTACTTCTGCCAGGAGAGTTTCTAAATTGCAGACCTTATGTATGAAATACTCTTATATGATTTTTCAGAAGGATAGGGTGTCATTAAGAAACCATCCTTTTTTTCTACTTAGTGGTTTCAGAATCTAATATTAACCAGTCTATAGATTTGCCAGTCTTCCTTCCAAATTTTTCAAATAAAGGTGAATATTGCTTGCATTTGTTAGATGTGCACAGACAGTTACTTTTCTGTCTGTAAAAAATCAAATCAATTATTTGTGTCCTTTTCAGGTTCAACTTTGGGTAAACCAGTCTTGAAAGTTACCTTATCAAAATGTCTTAGGGATTGTATTACTTTAATTTACAGTCATAAGAGCCTCAAGATGCCTGCACCAGTTGAATCGCATTCCACCAGATCTGTATCCACTTCAGCTGTTTACCACTCCAAGGCTTCCATGGAAGAAATATGTGCAGCCAGAACGTTGGCTACTGCCCATACCTTTATCATGCATTACAAATTGGATATGGTCTCCAGGGGAAGAGCATCTTTTGGCTCTATGGTGCTCAGGAATATCCTTCCTTAGGGCCACCCAGGACCTAAAGTAGCTGGGAATCTGTCCCATTCATCAAGAATGAGTGAAGATTGACAACATCAGATGAAGTTATGTCCTCAACATAACGGTCCATCTGTGTTGTCAGTCTTCATTCATTGTTGGCATCCCACCCTCCTGCCCCCTCCTAAGGACTTCTGGATGTCCGGACCTTTGTTTTGGGAGGATTTTAAGTTTCACCTTAGACAGGGCTTCTGTTATCTTTCTGTACTTGGCTGTAAACTCAGTCTGAGGTAATGGAGAGAGGGGCATTATGGGTAGAGTCTTAGCTCGAGAGTTTTGTTTGGCTGACGCTAGCTGTATAATGGAAGAGCTGGTTCCGAGGGGATTGGAACAGAGTCCCACTCATCAAGAATAAATGAAGATAGACAATGCAGATGGAGTGTTATGGTAAGGACACAACTTTTTTTTCTGGATGCAGCTGAAGACGATGAATAACAGGGTCAGTATTAAATGTGGAAACCAGGAAGTGTCCATTTTGTACTCTAGTTCAAAATGAGTGAAAGAAAATGGTCTTTGTAAACAAGTCCTGGAGTAGCATTTTTTTACTGTTAGGTTATGAATAATAACTGATGTGAAGTTGTTCAATCTCTCCATTCATTCTTACACATGGGTTCAGAGCCGATCCCTTGGCTCTGAGTCTGCCACTTTCACAAACTCGAGGTTTTAGAGTAGCTCGAGGCCAAGTCCCTATCCCATGATGCTCTCTGTCTCACCTCAGATCTAGTTTGCCACTGCAACAGATCAGAGGTCGAGAGAGAGCTCGGGCCAGTATTTCTAATTGTTGTTGGATAGTTAACTTTAGAGTCTTTACTATATAAAAGTGTGTTTCTTGGCTAGTTAGCCTTAGTTTTTTGTTTAGGCTCTGTCCTTACTGTTTTTTGATGAATTTTCATCTTTATAGAGCGGCTGCTCTTTTTTTGGCCGCGTTTTAGTTTTTTTTCCCCTATCCTGTTTAGAAAAGTTTAAAGCTTTATAGTTTGACTAGATAATATTAGGTGTTACAGTTTTTGCAGCTTTAGCATTTTTCCTGTGTGTGTGTGTGTGTGTGTGTGTGTGTGTGTGTGTGTGTGTGTGTGTGTGTGTGTTGTTAGTTATTCAACTGTTAGATTGGTTTCATTTATCTAGAATGGTTTGTGTTTAGACAGTTATATATATTTTGATAGACTGATACATATACTGTTTGTTTTTCTAATATGGCTGATCATAAAGAGAGAGAAAAACAAAAGTCTGGATTTAAGAAATGCCCTAAGTGTGGGCAGAAAATGTCTATAACTGATTTGCATGTCAGTTGTGTGTACTGTTTGGGGGCAGTCCATCTTCAGGAGGACTGCTCCATTTGTCACTCCTTTAGCAGCAGGGTATTGCTGGAATGTAGGAGAAAACTGGTCAGGGTTTGCTAAAACTAGATTTCCAGGAATCGTTGGACAAGGCCGACCAGACTTCAAAATCGTCAAAGGGATCGAAATCTTCAAAAGCTTCTTTAGAGCTGAAGTCTTCATCTCCGAGACCTGCTGAGAAGGTGCTGTCGCTGGTTCCACAGTCCTCGGAACTGAGCACTGAGCTTGTTTTTCAGAGCCAGTCCCCAGTATTGGAACCAGTCTCCGAAACTTTGAAATCACCCATTTTACAGTCTGCTTCATCGATCCCTTTGACTCATTCTTCGAGGAGCCTCTCTGATGTGGATGCGGGCCGAGTGGTGCAGAGGCTTCTCGAGAATTCGGCACTAGCCAAATTGTTATTGGCTTCGGCTCACCCGGTTTCGGAGTCAAAGACTATTTTACCTTCTGTGTCTACTCCGAGCCGGGCCTTCGGAGCCAGGGGAGGTGGCACTGGTGATTGTGGAACCTTCGGAGCTGAGGTCTGTTCCAGTGCCATCGGCTCCATCAACTTAGACTACTTCGGTGCCGTTTGAGGAGTCTGGGAGCCGACGCTCTCTGGTCGGCTCCAGGGGGGGGGGTTTGAACCGATGGGTAATTTCTGACCCTTCCACTTGGAGCTTCCGCACGGATGAGCTCTGCTCCTTCCTCTGGGTTGGAGCCCACTGTCTCGGCACCGGGAAGGATGCCATCTTCTTAGGAACCGGCTTCTTCCTCACATCGGAGCAGTGGAGCCTTCGATGCCATGAGGAGAGTTATGTCGTCCAAGACTCCTCCATCATCAGGGCCTTCCTCCTCCTCCTCCCCAAAAGTGCCACTTTCTACTTCTACATTACAGGTCCCTGTAAAGCGTAGAGACCCAGAGCCTCAGGTAGCCCCATTGGGTGACCCATGTTCTACTGAGACGTCACTAGAAGCTCCCACTGATGAGGTTCCCAGGAAGAAGCTTTGCAAGAGTAGGCATTTAGACTCCCCACAGGAGTCTGTCACATCAGACACTGACTTAGAGGAGTCAAAAGGGTCCCTACGGTCCCCTCGGAGGATATCTCCTTTGCTGATATCCTTGAAGTCATGAAACAGAGGGATGACTGGCAGTCCATTAGTCCTACTGATGAGTCGGTGCTTATGAAGGCTTTTGGGTCTCAACCCTCCACCTCCTGGGTGACTCCACCATTCGATGAACTAATGGAGTTGGTTGCTTGAAGGGCATGGGAGTCTCCTGATACTGTGGAACCTGTGCCTCTGAGGCCCAACAAGCTTATTGCATCACTACAAGACAAAATGTTCCTTACTAAGGGAGTGCCGGTTGATGGCATGGTGGTGGCAGCGAAAGCCACCTAGAAAGAGATGCCTGAAAACTCTTTTACTGTCCATCCTCCTAATAGAGATTACATGATTATGGACAGGTATGGGAAACACATTTTTAGTTCAGCAACTTTTGCTATGCGATCGCTCAACTATTTGACACATTGTACTCATCTTCAAAGAGATCTCCTAAAAGAGCTTGGAGGTACTCTACAGGGTATTACAGCTGAAGGCGTTCCTGATAAGGTGACATCCCAGCTCAATACCCTTAATTCCATAGGTAACTCATCCATACGGCTCATTTCTTATGCAGCCGATGGTTAGAGTTGGGCAGCAGGTTCAACAATAGCTCTTCAGAGACATTCCAAGGTGCGCTTATGCTCCTTTGCGGAAGCCTTCGTCTTCCTTTGTGAATACCCTATTTGATGGCCCGTCCCTTTTCGGGCCTAAAGTCAAGGAGACCCTCACTAGGTGTGAACAAGATGGAAAGACTCTATTTGCTGTAGGAGTCCATTTTTCCACCCCTTCCAGACCTTGCCCCAAAGGGCATAAGGGAGGAAAAATGTGGTTCTGGAAGTCCCAAGGAGCTTTTCAGAACACACGTAGTGAACCCCCCTCCAGGGGCAGAGGAGGGGGTAATAATGGAAGACGCCGCCCAGGTAGCAGAGGGGGTCCGCAAAACCAGGGCGACAGGGATCAGTTCTTTGGCCAGCCATACCAGTGCTCCTGAAAGACTGTCCTACTTTGGAGGCAGTTGGGGGTCGCTTGTCTTTGTATCCAGATTCCTGGCTAGAAATTACAAAAGATTCTTGGGTACAAAGAATTGTTACCAGAGGTTGTCATTTCGTTCTCAGAACCCCCCCCGTATGAAGGAAAATCCCAGAAGTTCCACCCAGTCTCGGGGATCAAGCAGCCATAGAAATTCAAAGGCTGCAGGAAAAGTCATCCAGCCAGTCCCAGCAGACCTAATAGGATCTGGAACCTACTCCAGATTCTTTTTAGTGCCAAAGAAAACAGGGGACTGGAGGCCCATCTTGGACCTCAGCAGACTCAATACCTTTGTAAAGGAGGATTAGTTCCAGATGGTCACGCTTCAGTTGATTCTTCCGTTTCTAGGAACGTGTGATTGGATGTGCTCTGTAGATCTCAAGGATGCGTACTATCACATCAAAATGGCCAGACCATCCAGAGATCACTTGCGTTTTCTGGCTGGGAGCCAGTCACTGTCAGTTTCCAGCACTGCCCTTTGGTCTCACAATAGCCCCCAGAGTGTTTACCAAATGCATGGCAGCAGTTACGGCTCACCTGAGGCATCTAGGATTCCGAGTGTTTCCGCATCTGGGCGACTGGCTCCTCACCGCCACGTCCGGGCATCAACTACTTCAATCCAGGGATCACACTCTCAATCTGTGCTTTCAGTTAGGAATAACTATAAATTTCGACAAGTCTGCATTGTCGCCATCGCAGATTATCTCCTTTATCGGAGCAGACTTTGACACCACCACCGCCATGGTAAAATTGCCACTGGACAAAATAGCCATTCTACGACAACAGGTATCAGACATTCTGACGAGCAAAAAAGTACCAGCCTCTGAAGTGTTGAAACTACTAGGTACTATGGCAGCAACGCTCATAGCAGTTCCTCTGGGAACGATTGCGATCCAGACTAACAACATGTCAGTTGTCTGATATATCATCAAGCAAGGGGGAACCAAGTCTTACCCCTTATGTTGAGAGGCCCTGAGAGTTTGGCAGTAGGCTGTATCCACTGGGTGCTTTCTGATAGCAATTCACATCCCGGGGAAATCCAACGTGATCCCGGACAAACTGAGCAGAGCCATTCTGATGCCGCACGAGTGGTCCCTCAAAAACGAAATTGAGGACATGATTTTCTGCAGATGGGGCCAGCCTTACTGTGACCTGTTTGCATCCCCTATGAATGCCAAATGCAGAAACTGTTTTGCCCTGAATCCCCCACCTGGGGAGTACCCAGGGGATTCACCCGTACACGATTGGCCCCTGGGACGCCTTTATGCTTTTCCACCAATTCCCCTGATTCCGAAATTCTTGCAAAAAGCCAAAGCCCTGGGGAGGACTGTAATTCTAATAGCCCTGGTTTGGCCTCAACAGATTTGGTTCCCCTTCCTTAGACTCTACCAACTAGAGGAACCTTGGATTCTGGACCCAGTTCCAGATCTGCTGACACATTCGTCAGGGGCTCTTCATCCTTCTCTTCATTCTCTCAGATTTGACAGCTTGGCTGCTCCAATTCCCAACTTAGCCAGGTCACACAATTTTTCCTCGGAGGTACAGCATATCCTTCTATCCTCTCATAAAGCTTCCACCAGAAAGTTGTACACCAGCAAATGGAAGCAATTTGCTTTCTGGGCTTTGCAAAATAATATTGACCTGTACGTCGCCCCAATTGCTAGCATTTTAGAGTTCCTTACTAAGCTTTTTAATGAAGGTGCTGTAGCTGCCACCATAAGAGTTCAATTGGCTGCAATTTCAGATGCTCACCTCTGATCAGAAGGTTCTAATCTAATGTCTCCTAAATTGTGTAGAGCCTTCTTAAAAGGTACCAAACATCTTAGACCGCCACTTAGACAGCTTTTTACTTCCTGGAATCTGAATTTTGTGTTTTCATGGATTATTCTTCCTCTATTTGAGCCTGCACCATCCTGCCAACTAAAATTTCTGTGTTGGAAAACTATCATCTTGGTAGCCATTACATCAGCACGTAGAGTGTCCGAACTTCAGGTCATGTCTATCAAACCCCCATATTTGGTTTTTCACCCGGACAGAGTGTCGCTAAGGACTAACCCTTCCTTCCTTCCTTCCAAAGGTATGTTCGGAGGCTAATCTGAACCAAACTATTGAACTCCCAACTTTCTTCAATAACCATTCCAACAAGTCGGAGTATATGTTGCATAAACTTGATGTTCCCAGGCAATTAAGATTCTCTTTGGACAGAACAAAAGAATTTAGAAAATCAGAACAACTTTCTGTTTCTTATGCTGACACCAAGAAAGGGCTACCAGTATCAAACGTTACTTTTTCCAAATGCATAAAATTCACATATTCCTCTGTGAATCAACCATAAGGACATAGCGTGAAAGCGCATTCCACTAGGGCTGTTTCTACTTATTCAGCTTGTACGGCTAGGCTGCCTTTGGACACTATATGTGCAGCTGCCACTTGGTCTAAGCCTCATACCTTCATTATGCATTACAAAGTAGATAGGACCTTCAGGGACAGGGCTTCCTTTGGTTCCACTGTCCTCAGGAATATACTCCCGTGAGCCACCCAGGATGAATGGTGCTTGGGATGCTACCCATGTGTAAGAATGAACGTCGAGATTGAACAACTTCACATAAAGAAGTTATGTACTTACCATAACGTTCCATGTGAGTTGTTCATCTCGCCTTCATTCTTACATTTCCACCTGCCTTCCCCCTCCAGGCTTCTCGAAGAACGAGTAAGAGTTTTTGTGGTCTGGTGGCTCTTATTCTAGGGATTCTTACTCCGGCTAGAGTAATGTTTATGCTTTTATTATGTTATACATGTTGGGATCAGCAAACTAGATTTGAGGTGAGACATAGAGCATCATGGGATAGGGACTTGGCCTCAAGCTACTCTAAAACCTCAAGCTTGTGAATGTGGCCGACTCGGAGCCAAGGGATCGGCTCCGAACCCATGTGTAAGAATGACGGCGAGATAAACAACTCACATGGAACGTTATGGTAAGTACATAACCTCTTTTTATTTTATATTGTCACAACAAATGAAGACTAAGTTGCAGGTGGAATTTATTTATGAATGTATGTAGGCAAGATAAAAGCCTCAAGTATCTAGAATTGTCCTTGAAGTGTATGCTGTCTTTATAATGAACAGAAAGGAGCAATTGCAACTATTTCCAGTGTTTGTACCTTAATTTAACATGTTGGAAATAGTATATGTCCTTCTATTCTGACGTTGCAGTATTCATAACAGTAGGGAGTAGCTGCCTGCAACTCCACCGTCCAGCCAGTATACCAAAGTCTTTGTCTTGGAGGGTAAGTGTGACGTCAGCTATGAGGGCCATAAACTGGCATTAGGTATAAAGGTGACGTCTGCACGTACCCTCCTCAGAATTTTTCTGCTGCAGTGATCATCAGACACCTGTTCACTAGTTCTGCGTTACTTCTCGTTTTATCAGACTACAGGTACAAGTATTGAGATCAGACTGTTTGGACCATTCAGATAAGTGCCCACTGGACTTTTTTTTTTTTTTTTACTTGTTTTGCTTGCTGTTTTAGACTTGCATGTCAGCTAGGAAAGGGAAGTGTGCTTGTGGAAGACAGATTTCCCCACAAGGACATGCACGATAAGTGTGTTTTCTGTCTAGGCGAGGCCCACTACCATACATCCTGTTCTACATTTGCTGTCCATCTGTGCCCCCCAGGCATAGTCTGATGCCTCTGGTTAGGGTCTGGGCAGCGTGGGGTTGATCACACTTTGGTTATCTGCCTGCAGTTACCCCTCAGTCGGCCCAAATACCAGAGACTTAGTATTTCTGTGTCTGATGCTGTCACTCCAGGACTGATGTCAGGTCGTCAGGGGGTATAAAAACAGGCAGCCGACGCCATTACATCAGTCTTTCTTGCAGAGGAGCCCGAAGCAGAAGCCGTTCGCAAGTGCCGGTTGGCCGCTACCTGAATTTTTTTACGAATTGAATAATCCTGAAGTATTCTAAAGCAAAATTCCCCGTTGGGGATCCTTTTTTCTTGCTCTAACCAATGTCAGAAAAAGTTAACAATTGTCTTGCCTGTGGAAAGCAAATACCTCACAAAGATTCTCATTCTTACTGTGTCACGTGTTTAGGTCCAGACCACGACGTCCCTCGCTGTTGGTTTTGTGCCTTGTTTAACTCCCGAACCATTAGTCGTCGGCCTCTCTCTTTTGCTAAATTCTTTCGCTCTCGATCTCCATATTCTGAAATGGCTTCGGTAAGCCATCTGACTACCGATATTCTGAAAAAACATAAAGATAAAGACAGAGACAGACCGCATATGTCCAAAACTGCCAATGGCGCTTCCGTTAAGCTAGTAGCCAGTTTGCCAGTACTCAGGCGCTTTCGCAGCCCCTGATGCCCGCTTCAGTGGATTCGCAGGCTTTTACCGAGACCCATTCGGAGTCCGGTATGCCGCGAGATTCTTCTTAGACTATGGAACCTGCGGATATCTCTACCTTGGATGAGTTCGGAGCCGCTGTGCAGGCACTGGCTTCTGAGGCAGATATTCTTCGTGTTTCACTGTTGCAGTCATCACATTTGGGTTATCTACCTGCAGGTAGCCCTCAGCCGGCCTAAATACCAGAGTCTTGGAATTTCTGCATCGGATGCTGTGACTTCTATGATGTAGGGTCGTCAGGGGTATAAAACATGCATCTGATGCCATTGCATCAGTCTTTCTTGCCTTGCGGTGCTCGAAGCAGAAGCAGTTCGCAAATGTCGGTCGGCCACCTCCTGAAATTTTTGTTTTTCAGGTTTCAGACCTGAAGTCTTCTAAAAGATAAGTACCCTGTTGGAGATCTTTTTTTCTTGCCCTAACCGATGTCAGAAAAAAATAATAATTGTTTTGCCTGTTGAAGGCAAATACCGCACAGAGATTTTCATTCTTACTGCGTCACCTGTTTAGGCCCAGTTCACAACGTCCCTTGCTGTTGGTTTTGTGCCTTGTTCAATGCCCGAACTATTCGTCGGGCTATTTTTGTAGCTAAATTCTTTTGCTGTTGATCTCCATACTCCGAAATGGCTTCAATAAGCTGTCTGACTACCGATCTTCCGAAAAAACGTAAGGATAAAGACAGAGACAGACCGCATAGGTCCAAAACTGCTGACAGTGCTACCGTTAAGCTAGTCGCCAGTCCGCCGGTACTCAGTGAGGCACTTTTGCAGCCCCTGATACCCGCTTCTACAGATTCACAGGCCTCTACTGAGACTCATTCAGAGTCTGGTGTGCCACGAGATGCTTCTTTGACTATGGAACCTGCGGATGTCTCTATCTTGGATGGGTCTGGAGCTGCTGTGCAGGCACCGGCTTCTGAGGGTGTATTCAGGCCTTCCAATTTTCATATTAAACCAATGACTTCATTTCAAACCAAAAATACCGAATTTCTTAGGCCTGAAGTTCACACTACGCCTAGGAAACCGGCAACCAAAGTGCATTCTCAGGCCCACATGCCTCAAAAACAAATTCTTAGAATGGCTGAAGATGTCATTACTTTAATTGGGGGAAGTCACCCTTCCCCCTCAGAAAGACCAAGAACTGATTTTCCTTTTGATTCTTCAGATCAGGACTCTGATAACTCTGATCCTTCTGATTACCAGGACATATTCTTATCTATCTATGAGGATTCTGATGCAAAGGATTCCATTCCCACTGCTTCCCCTCCAGAAGAATTTTCTTTTGGTGAAACCCTGCATTTCCACTGGGAGAGCCAGGACTACTCTCAGTCCAAAAAGAGACTCGGGGAATTTTTAAACTTGCCTCAGCACAGGCCTCTAGCTGTCCATCCTGTTTTGGAAATTGTAGATGTCTTTTTGGATTCCAGCCTTACCCCTGATACTTTGCCTCCAGCTCCCAGAAAACCTGACCGGTACTATAGAGTACCCGACTCCCACAAATTCTTCTTTAAGAATCCTACTGCGGATCCAGAGACCATTTCCCAGGGACCTAAAGGCATTAAGGCTACAACTGCCAAAAATCCTACCCCTTCGGACAGGGATTTTAGGGCTTTAGACAGATGGGGTTAGAAGGTATACACCTATGCTACTCTTGCCATTAGGGCTTTAAATTGCCAGTTTCATTTGTTAAAGTATCAGCAGCATATTATGGAGCTAATTAAACAGAAAATTATGTTGATTCCTGATTGTGCAAAACAGAAAGATTTACAAGAGTTAATGCATTCTGCTAACCAAGTTGGTAAACATACTTTGCAATGTGGATTTGATGCCTTAGAAGCATCTTGCAGGACTGCTATCACTGGGTCTGTTCTTAGAAGGCATGCTTAGTTAAGGAACAAAACTTAACATATCATGTCAAACCAAAATTACTAGATGCACCATTAAACCAAGAGTGTCTGTTTGGCAATAAAGCAGAATAAGTCCTCAAAAGGAGGGAGGAGCAAGCTAAATCTATGCAAACTGTTAAAGATTTCTTACAAGTACAGCCACCTAGATTCAGTAGGCATTGGCCTTTTAAAAACTGGTCCTTTCCAGTCCCTTCCAGGCCTCCTCAGTCCAAACCCAGGGGCAGCAGACCACCAAGACTTCATTGCTTAGATATGTGCATAACCTGTGACTGGAGTTTTCCCATGTCCAAAACAGGGAGTAGTAAGCTGCCATCCTATGGTAAAATTGCACAATGACTTATCCTTAACTCTTCCAAGCCTTGCCCCTTTACTTGCACCTTTAGGAGGGAAACTTGCCCTGCTTGCCAAAAACTAGGAGTACATTACCCAGGACAGATGGGACCATGGGTCTTAAACATTGTTTCCCAGGGATACAGATTCCACTTTCACTCACTCCCAACCCTAAGTGAATGATCAGACCTCCCCCCAAACCAGTGGGCAGAGGCCCAAAAGCAAGTACTTTCTCTTCTCAGTATCAAGGCTATTCAACCTGCCTCAGCAGAACAAAGGGGACAAGGCTTTTATTCTAGACTATTTCTGGTACCCAGAAAAGAAAACTCTTGGGGTCCTGTCCTGGATCTGTCTTCTCAACACCTTTCTGGTGGTTCCAAAATTCAAAATGCTAACTCTCATCAGCTGCTTCCTATGCTAGCCAAGGATTCCTGGCTAGCAACCCTAGACTTAAAAGAAGCTTATCTGCACATTCCCATAAGGGAATCTTGCAGGAAATACCTAGGCTTCAGAGCAGGCTGTATGCACTATCCATTCTCTGCACTTCCCTTAGGCTTATCTACTGCACCCAGGGTGTTCACAAAGTGCCTAGCTCCAGCCATTGCATATTGCAGGCAGCGAAGAATTCAAATTTACCCATACTTGGACGAATGCCTGATTCAGGCGGACAGTCAGGAATTGCTACTACAGCATCTGGCATTTGTAAAGAGACTTCTAACTTCACTGGGGTGCACCATCAACGAAAATAAGTCACAGCTAGTACCCAGCCAACAGATTGTATTCCTGGGAGCAAGCTTGAACACAACTTCCCAGATGGCATTCCTCACTCCAGAGAAACAAATTTATTTGACAAACTATTTCAATCTACTGGCCACCAAAACCCAGCTATCTGCAAGAAAAATACTGCAAGCCCTAGGGTTCATGGCCTCTTGCATTCTACTAATTCCATATGCAAGACTGCATATGAGGAAACTTCAGTGGTACCTAAAATGTCTCTGGTGTCAACATTCTCAGGACCTGGAAACAATGATTCCTATCATTCCTTGCCCTAAGGACAGAGTTCCTTTGGTGGGCAGAGGCCTGCAACCACAACAAGGGACTCCCTTTCACTCTACCCCCTGCTGCCCAAACCGTAACAACAGACGCATCAGACTGTGCATTTGAGGATCGCAGGGCAGTGCATTCAGGGCAAATGGGCCCAAAGCAAAGGCACCTGTATATCAATCAAAAAGAAATGTTAGCTGCACGGAATGCTCTGACAGCCTTCAAAGGACTTATTCTTCCAGGACAACTATTGGTAAAGACAGACAACATCACAGTTATGTGGTACGTAAACAACCAGGGGGGAACCCATTCCTATCAACTCTGCAGATTAGCCATGGCTCTGTGGAACATAGCCTTGAGCAGCCAAGTGCACCTGCTGCAAGCTCAGTTCCTGCCAGGCAAACTAAATTCACTGGCAGACGACGTGAGCAGAAATCTCATGGACCCACACGACTGGAAACTGGAACCCAAAATATTCAAGCTTTTGAGGAACAGGTGGGGGGACACCAGAAGGTAGACCTTTTTGCTTCCCCTCAGAATTATCAATTGAGCAAATATTGCACCAGAACTCCCCACAGCCAAGCTTGAAAAGTGGATGCCCTGTCTTTTACCTGGGAAAGCCTCTCAATCTATGCCTTTCCCCCTCTGCCCCTCCTCTTGAAGGTTCTACTAAAGATCAAACTGGACAAGCCAAGGACAATCCTGATTGCACCAGACTGGCCACGCCAGCACTGGCACCCTCTTTTACGAAGTCTGGCAGTGCTGCCACCATGGAACCTGCCTCAGACTCCTTCCCTGCTGTCCCAGCAGGCGGGCCAGGTTCTGCACCCTCAGCTACAGACCCTAAACCTTGCAGTTTAGCTTATCCCCTGAACTCATCACCAGCAACCCTCAGCAGGTGCTGGATGTCATTCTTGAGGCAAGGAGGCCTAGTACCAGAAAATCCTGTTTGGAAAAGTGTAAAAGAATACTGTTCCTGGAGCCAGTCCCAGAGAAGGGACATGACTATGTCCAGCTTACCTCATATACTAGATTATGTAACAGAAATGCTCCACTAGGGCCTATCCTTCTCTTCAAGTAAGATTCATGCCTCTGCCATCTCAGCTCATTATAATACTGAGCCACCCTTCTCTCATCCTGTGGTAAAGCAGTTCCTGAGAGGAGACAAAAATTTAAGACCCCCCCCCCCCCCCCAGGAGAGCTCCCACTCCAGCCTGGGACCTTAACTTTGCATTAGAAAAGCTCACGCTTCTGCCTTTTGAACCTGCTGCTACAGCAGAGTTATGGAAAACAGCTTTACTTCTATCCATCACTTCAGCAAGAAGAGTGTCTGTATTGCAGGCCCTTAAGGCAGTGGAACCCTTCATTATCTTCCATGCGGACAGGGTTTCCCTCAGGACTAAACACATCTTTTATGCCCAAGGTGGTGTCTAGTGTGGCTTTAAACCAGTCCATTCATTTGCCAACTTTTTTCCTAATACTCAGAATAAAGGGGAAAGGATCCTGCACTCCCTGGGCATGCACAGGCAGCTTAGGTTCTGTCTGGACAGGGCTAAGCCTCTCAGAAAATCTGACCAGCTGCTAGTCAGCTTTTCTGCAGGGGCAGTGAGCAAGGCCATTTCAAAGCAAAATATTTCTAAGTGGATAGCACACTGCATCCATTTCTGCTACAAACACCATGGGAAACCAACCCCACAGGGGATCAGAACACATTCCACTAGGGCTACATCTACCTCTACAGCATTCCTCAGGGAAGTCCCTACCAGGGACATCCTGGAAGCTGCAACCTGGAGCTCTGTTCACACCTTCACCAAGCATTACCACATACCTATCTTTTCTAAATCCAGAGCTGGATTTGCCACAGCAGTCTTACAGGGCCTGATTGCTAGCCCTAATGCTTCTTAACTACCTCCACCCTTGCTTAGCTTTGGGAATCAACCCAAATGTGATGCCTGCAGCAGTGAAAGACTAAGAACATAGTACAGTTGTGTACACTTACCATAAATGTAGATGTTAGTGTATTCACTGTTGCAGTCCTGGTTACCCTCCCTCCAGCCCCCTGACTTCTCTTTTCTACTACTCATCTTTTTTGTTTGGCATATCTTATGTCATGTGTATTTGCTTTTTGCTGGGGGTGTTCTATACCATGTAATTGCTTCCTATTTTGGAGGCACCTGACATCTGGGGCAAGAACAACTGATGTAATGGCGTCTGCTGCATGTTTTATACCCCTGGCGTCATGGAAGAAGCGACCGCAACTGACGCAGAAATCCCAAGACTCTGGTATTCAGGCCGGTTGAGGGCTACCTGCAGGCAGATAACCCAAATGTGATGATTGCAACAGTGACTACACTCGAACATCTACATTTATGGTAAGTGCACACAACTGTACTTCATTTACTCAACCAATGTACAACTTCTTTTTTAACCAAAACTACCGAGTTTCTTAAGCCCGGAGTATGCACCATGCCTAGAAAACCATCAACCAAAACGCATGCACCTGCTCCTATGCCGCAAAAACAAATGTTTAGAATGTCGGAAGACTGTATTACGCTGATTAGGGTAAGTCAGCCTTCCCCTGCTAAGAGACAGAGTCCAGTCCCCTTCTGCTTCTACAGACCAGGAGTCTGATGACTCTGCAATTTCGGATTATGAAGACATGCCCTTATCTGCCTATGAGGATTCAGTTGCAGTGGAATCCATTCCCTCTGCCTCCCCTCCAGAGGATTTTTCTTTTGGTGAAACCTTACATACCTTAAGAAAGCATTTCCACTGGGAATGCCAAGACTATCCTCAGTCCAAAAAGAGACACAGAGAATTTCTAGAGTTGCCTAAGCACAGGCCTTTAGCAAAACCCCTTGTCCTGGAAGTTGTGGATGATGTTTTTATGGAATCCAGTCTTCCTCCTGACACTTTACCTCCAGACCATAGGAAACCAGACAGGTACTACAGAGTACCTGACACTCACAAATTTCTTTTCAAGAATCCTACTGCTGACCCAGAGATAATTTCCCAGGGGCCTAAAGGTATCAAGGCTACTACAGCCAATAATCTCACCCCTTCGGACAAGGATTCCAGAGCCTTGGACAGATGGGGTAAGAAGGTATATACGTCTGCAACTCTTGCTATTAGGGAATTGAATTGTCAGTTTCACATGCTGAAGTACCAGCAACATATATGGAACTTGTTAAACAAAAAGTGGCAACCTTTTCAGACTGTGCAGAAAATAAAGAATTGCAGGAAATTATGCACTCTGCAAGCCAAGTCAGCAAGCATACCTGTGTGGCTTTGATGCCCTAGAAGCATCTTGCCAGGCAGCAGTCACTGGCTCTGTACTGAAGACATGCTTGGCTGAAGGAGCAGACCATGCCAAATTAAAGTTACTAGATGCTCCTTTGAATAGGGATTGTTTGACACCAAAACAGAAGAGGTTTTTAAAAAGATGGAAGAAAAAGCTAAGTCAATGCAGACTGTTAAAGAATTCTTACAAGTGCAATCCCCTAGATTCAGTAGGCATTGCCCTTCCAAACACTGGTCCCTTCTAGCCCCCTCCTGGCCTTCTCAGACCAGACCCAGGAGAAACAGACCACTCAGACAACAGTCTTAAGGGTATGCAGAGATTAAGCAATGGAGTGCCCCCACCCCTAAAGCAGAGAGTGGTAAGCCACCTCCTTACGAAAAAAGCTCACAATGACTTCTTTACTCCACTACCCAGCCCTGCCCAATTGTTTGTGTTCCTAGGAGGAGAACATGCCCTTCATGCAAAAAAATGGATGCCCATCACTCAGGACCGGTGAGTCCTCAACATTGTATCCCAGGAGTACAAATTTTATTTCCATTCACTGCCAACCCCATGCCGGTTTCCAGACCTTCCTCCAAACCAGTGGGCAGAGGCTCAAAACCAAGTACTTTCCCTGCACAGTATCAGAGCTATTCACCCAGTTCCAGTAGAACAGAGGGGTCAAGGATTCTATTCCAGACTCTTCCTGGTACCCAGGAAAGAGGGCTCTTGGTGCCCAATCCTGGATCTTTCAGTTCTCAACACCTTCCTGGTGGTACCAAAATTCAAAATGCTTACCCTGCAACAGCTTCTTCCTATGCTAGCCAAGTATGCCTGGTTAGTCACCATAGACTTAAAAGAAGCCTATCTGCACATCCCCATAAGGGAGTCATGCAGGAAGTATCTACTTTCAGGGCAGGATCTATGCATTATCAGTTCTCTGCACTTCCCTTTGGCTTATCTATTGTGCCCAGAGTATTCACAAAATACCTGGCTCCTGCCATTGCATACTGCAGGCAGAGAAATATCCAAATTTACCCGTACTTGGACCTGATTCAGGCGGACAGTCAGGAATTGCTGCTGCACCACCTGACATTTGTGAAAAACCTTCTCACTTCTTTGGGGTACACCATCAATGAAAATAAATCAAAACTGGTACCCAATGAAAAGATTGTATTCCTTTGAGCAGGCTTGGACTCAGCTTCCCAGATGGCATTCCTCACTTCAGAAAAACAAGTCTATATGACAGACTTCTTCAAACAAATGGTCACCAGAATCCAGCTATATGCAAGAAAAATACTGCAAGCCCTGGGGTTCAAGGCCTCATGTATACTGCTAATTCCATATGCAAGACTGCATATGAGGAAACTTCAGTGGGGACTTGAGTCTTTGGTGCCAACATTCTCAGGACCTGGAAACAGTCATTCCTATTATAACCTGTGTAAGGACAGAGTTCCTTTGGTGGGCAGAAGCATGCAACCACAACAAGGGCTGCCATTTACTCAACCCCACGCTGCCCTGACTCTAACCACAGACTCATCAGACTATGCCTGAGGGGGGGGGGGGGGCACACATGGATGGCAAATGTGTTCAAGGCCACTGGAGCCCAAGTCAAATTCATCTGCACATCAACCAAAAAGAGATGCTAGCTGTACAGAATGCCCTGACAGCTTTCAGATCCCCACTCTTTCCAGGACAACTGCTAATGAAAACAGACACCACCACAGTTATGTGATACATCAACAAGTAAGGGGGAACCTATTCCTACCCACGCTGCAGGTTAGCCATGGCTCTGTGGAACACGGCCTTGAACATCCAAGTCCATCTGCATGCTCAATTCCTGCCAGGCAAACAAAACTCACTGGCAGACGACTTAAGCAGACATCTCCTAGACGCACACATGTGGCAATTGGAGCCCAGCACCTTCAACCTGATTCAGAAATGGGGGACCCCAGAGGTGGATCTCTTTGCCTCCCCCTACAACCACCAGCTCAGCAAATTCTGCACCAGGAATCCTCACAGCAGGGCCTGGAAAGTGGATGCCCTATATTTTCAGTTGGTAAATCTCTCAATCTATGCCTTTCCCCCTCTGCCCCTTCTCTCAAGAGTATTACTCAAGATAAAACAAGACAGACCAAGGACAATTCTGATTGCCCCCCACTGGCCACGCCAGCACTGGTACCCACTCCTGTGCAGTCTGACACTGGTGCCACCCTGGCACCTACACCAGAACCCAACCCTGCTCTCTCAGCAGGAGGTACAGATTTTGCATCCACAACTGCAAACCCTAAATCTTGCAGCCTGGCTTATTCCTTGAATTCTCCCCCAGCAACCCTAAACAAGCAGGTGCTGGACGTCATTCTTAGGTTCATAGGTTCATAGGTTCATAGGTTCATACTAGGCTATCTGCCCAAGGGCATTTATAAGCCTAGCCCATAGTTATGTGGCTTTCGCCACCCCTTTAGTTTGAATAAAAACTATGCCTATCATTTTTCTGTGCCTCTGTCAAGCAGTGACACTGAAGTAATCCCTGGGGTATATCTGCGATCTCCCATCCATTGGTCAAGATTCCTCTTGAACAAGGCCAGCGAGGTGCTCTGCCTCACATGTACCGGGATTTTGTTCCACAGCATAGGAGTCTCTGGGTGATGAATCTGTCCCTCCAGCACGTTCTATTTATAACCGTGTCAAGGTTTAAGTCTCCCGCCCTTGTGGTTCTGAGGAATCTAGATTTTTTGAGGTGAAGCATATTCATCAAATCTGGGTTTGACATGGCCTTATATGTCAGGCACAGGTCACCTCTGAGCAAGCGGTATGAGACTGAATAAAGCTGGAGTTCTTTCAGTCGGGCAGCATAAGACATATTTTTGAGACCCTTTATCCTTTTGGTGAGGAACTTTGGGGCCTTTCAAGCTGCATCAGGTGTCTGGTCAGATACATTCTGAACGGGCATTGTACTCAATCATAGGTCTAATGAGTGATGAGTACAGGGGACGATGACCTCCCTTGATCTAGATGTGAATCCCTTCATGATCAGGTGGGCGATATAGAAGGTTTTCCTAACTACTTTAGCAACATGAGTGTCAAGCGAAGACTACTGTCAACTTGGGTCCCCAGATCCCTGATGACTTTTCTGTGCTCAGTGGATTGTCACCTATATGGTAGCTAGGGGTAACCTTGTTTTTCCGAAGGGTATGACTATGCATTTTTGGCGTTTAACTTCAGGCCATGGCTCTGGCACCAGTTATCCGTTTCTGTGAGGCCCTTCTGGAGGATATCTGTGTCAGATGTTTTTTTTCGACTAGCGCCCAGTTTGCAGTCATCTGCAAACTTTGTCAGCCATAACCCTCCTGTGTTTGCTTGTACTTCAGAAAAGTAGATGCCGAACAAGAGTGGACCCAGGACTGAGCCCTGTGGGACACCACTTGTGACAGGCTTTGAGTCTGACATGGCTCCAGCAACTCTGACCCTGTGGGTTCTGTCGCTTAGCCAGTTTGCAACCCATCTTGTGATGTATGGGTTTACATTCAAGCTGATGAGTTTTTCGATGATACCTGAGTGGGTATTGTCGAAGGCCTTTGCCAGGTCGAGGTAGGCTGTATGGACTGCCTTTCCTCATCAATGGCCTTGGTGACTGTCTCAAAAGTCAACCAAGTTTAAGAGGCAGGATCTGCCTTTGACAAAGCCAAACTGGGTTGGATCCAAAGTCTGCAAGTTCCCTATGTCTTTATTTATGAGTTCCATTATGATCCTCTCCATGGCTTTGCAGATAAGGCTTGTCAAGCTAATGGGCGGTAATTTCCAGGGTCTGTGGAGGCACCGCCTTATGAAGTGGGACCACAGTCGGCGTGCGCCACTCCTTGTAGCAGTATCCTGAGGTGAGGCTAAGATTAAACAGCTGTCCTAACTGTGGGTTTAATTCCTCGTTGAGTTCATGAAGCACAACACCATCCGTCCCATGGATGCTGTGTTTTGCCTTAGTGAGGGCAGTTCTCACCTGGGGTTGGAGATGTTTGGGGGCTACAATCCTCTGGAATAGATATCTCTCCTTTTTGCACTGAACCTGTCAGCCAGTATGTTAGCAATGTGTGTAGGTTCAGTAATTTTCACATCATTTTGAACTAATTCTGAGCATATCTGAGAGTTTCCTCCTAGGTTTCTAACATAGCTAAAGAAGGCCTTATGATTGTCTTTAGAGTCCTTGGCGATTTTTCTCTCAAAATTTGCCTTGGATGATTTTATGAGAGCTCTTAGTTTTTACTTATAATGATCAAAGGTGTCTTACCTTTCAAGGATTTTGCTCTATCTTGTAGTAGCTTCCTCCTTTTGTTGTAGAGCTTGTTTATGGCTGGGGTCCACCAGACTGGTTTCCTTTGGTACAGAGAGTCTTAGTTTTGTTTGGGATTGCCTGATCCATGCAGTCCTGTAGGTGCTGGTAGAAGGCATTTGTAAGTGATTCAGCGGTTTGAGTAATGTTTACCACTGGCTCAGGAGCCTTAAAGGAGACCACACTAGTTTTTAGAAGTGTGAAATCGGCTTTTGAGAAGTTTTTCACTGTGGTCTTTTTTGTTTCAGGTGGGGGTGGGATGAGGACCTCCAGCGAGATTAGTTTATGATCTGATCTCACCAGTGAAGGGTATACTTCCGGTGTTGAACATTTTGATCCCAGTACAAGAAAATCCTATGCTGATAAGTGGAAAAGGTTCTGCTCATGGAATCAATCTAATAGGAGAGGACACAACACTGCCTTCCCTGCCTCTAATCCTGGATTACTTAGCAGATCTACTCCACAAAGGCCTGTCCTCCTCCTCCATTAAGATACATGCCTCAGCCATTTCTGCTCATTACAACACTGAGCCATCTCTCTTCTCGCACCCTCTTATCAAACAGTTCTTGAGAGGGGCAAACAACTTAAGGCAACCAAGGAAAGCACCACCCCTGCTTGGGACGTTAACTTTGTACTGGAAAAGCTCATGCTTCCCCCTTTGAACCTGCTGCATCAGCAGAGTTAAAATTCCTCTCTTGGAAAACAGCCTTGCTTGTAGCCGTTACTTCAGCTAGAAGAGTGTCTGAGCTACAAGCACTGTATGGCTGTGGAACCCTTCATTATTTTCCATGCTGACAGAGTTTCACTCAGGACTAACCCTTCCTTTATGACTAAAGTGGTGTCCAGTGTGGCTCTCAACCAATCCATCCATTTGTCAACCTTCTTCCCTAATCCTCAAAATAAAGGGGAAAGGATCCTGCACTCATTGGATGTGCACAGACAGCTCAGATTCTACTTTGATAGGACTATGCCCTTCAGAAAATCTGACCAGTTACTAGTCAGCTTTGCAACAGGAGCAGAGGGCAAGTCCATTTCAAAACAAATTATTTCCAAATGGATAGCACACTGCATCCATTTCTGTTGCAAGCATCATGGGATACCAACCCCTCAGGGAGGCAGAACACATTCCACTAGGGCAACATCTACCTCTACAGCATTTCTCAGGGAAGTCCCTACCAGGGACATCCTGGAAGCTGCTACCTGGAGTTCTGTACACACCTTCACCAAGCATTACCACCTGCCTATCTTTTCCAAATGCAAGGCAGGTTTTGCTGCAGCAGTCCTGCAAGGCATACTAACCAGCCTTAACTCTTCTTGACTGCCTCCACCCTTCTTCAGCTTTGAGAATCCACCCAAGTGTGATGACTGCATCAGTGAAACACGAAGAACATAGTACAGTTGTGTACATTTACCGTAAATGTAGATGTTAGCGTGTATTCACTGTTGCAATCCTGGTTTCCCTCCCTCTAGTCCCCTGGTTTTCTCTCTCTCCCCCCCTCTCTATGGCTGTTACTCACCCCTTCTGGGGTATTAGTATTGGTATTTACTTTTTACTGGTGGTGTTTTCCCCACCATAACTTAGCTCCCTATTTGGGGGAAGAAAAACTGATGCAATGGTGTTGGCTGCCTGTTTTTATACCCCTGACAACCTGATGTCAGTCCTGGAGTGACGGCATCCGACGCAGAAATACTAAGTCTCTGGTACTCGGGCTGATTGAGGGCTACCTGCAGGCAGATAACCCAAGTGTGATGACTGCAACAGTGAATACACTTGAACATCTACATTTATGGTAAGTGTACACAACTGTACTTTCGTAGCTGACTAGCGGCTTTAAATCTTTACCTCGAGAATCAGATACTCAGACGTTTGGCGTTGGGCATGTAGGGAGGAGTAGGCCCATCCGACGAGCCCCCTTGGAATAAGGCGAAGAAACTTAGGCCTGAATCCCAGGCTGCACCTCAGGCATCCGAACCGGCTCTAGAGGCAATAGCAGACCTGGAGTCCATTCAGACGACGGGTCTCCCAAGCAGGCCTGGGAACCACAATGGAAGCCGGGGTGCGGGATACCGAAGGTATGTCCACTGAGGTATTTCAGCCATCAGAGTCTGATGGCAGAGGGGAACCAAGGCTCACCTTCTCGGAAGACCCTGCTCCTCCTCTTGCTAGGCCGATGTCTGCTTCTCCCTTGTCTACTACACTTTTGAAAAGGAAACGGAAGTCCAAACACATTGAACCCCCTCAGATGTCAGGCTGTGAATCTTTTTTCCCAAAGCCTCTTTAAGGCCCTTTCAGGCCTTACAATCCCAACAACTCCCACCTACTTTCACTCCTCAACCAACCCATGTGTCTGAGGAGGAATATTCATCCTCTAAGGAATCCTTCTCTTCTTCTTCTTTCGGCTTTTCCTGGTTAGGGGTCAACACAGTGGATCAAATGTCCACGTATGATTGGCAGTGGAGTTTTACGGTGTCGAGTTGCCAGCCTGGCGCCCGACCTTCCACAGAAGGCACACACATGCACACTCACACCTAGGGCCAATTTGGAGTGTCCAATCCACCTACAAGCATGTCTTTGGGATGTGTGAGGAAACTGGAGCACCCGGAGGAAACCCACGCGACCACAGAGAGGACATGCAGACTCTGCACAAAAGGCACCCCAGCCGAGGATCGAACTGGAGAACCTCTTGCTGTGAGGTGACAGTGCTAACCACTGCACCACCGTGGCCGCCCTCCTTCTCTTATGAGACTAAAATTGAATCTCTCAAGGAGTTCATTACTCCAGATGAAGAGAACTCTATTTCATGAGGGAACACTTCAAGTGGCAGGCCTCTGAGGTCCCGGATTCTAAGAAAAGATACTTTGACCTTCTGCAAATAGAGCAGCCCGCTCCCTCAGCTCTGCCCCCTTTACTACCTGCATTTCAAGATGTATTCTTAGCTGCTTCACAGTCTCCTGATTTCCAATCTCCAGCTGTTAAATGACAAGACAGATTTTATAGGGTCCCCCAGGACACCCAGTTTCTTTACAAGAACCCTCCTGCTGACCCAGCTGTTACAGCTGTTTCTGCAGACAAGACGTCCAGACAGCTTCCTTCCTCTGTTTTTTATCCAGCTGATAAAGACAGTAAATTTATGGACAGGGCAGGTAAAAGGTCTACACATCTTCCACTTTGGCCATTAGGGCCCTGAACTACCAAACCCACATGGCAAGGACTGTACTTGATCCCATTTCTAAGGCCTCCAGCCTTCTTTCTGAGGTCCAGGACTCCCCCACCAGAGTACAGTTAAACTCTCTCCTCTCCACAGCATTGCAAGTGACCAGGCACTCTAAGTGCAGCTATGATGCTGTGGAAGCTGCTTCCAAAGCTGCTGCTTCTGGATCAGTGCTGCGTCGTTACTCCTGGGTATGGCTACAACCCCTCCCTATAGATGTTCAGACCAAACTTCTGGATGCTCCATTAGACAATAAGGCACTTTTTGGACAAGCCTCTGCTGAGCTTCTAAAATCCCTCCAAGAGAAGAGAAAAGTGTTGCAAAATCTAAAATGCCTTTTAGTGTCCCCCATTCCTAGATATCGTAGAAACCACCCTCAAAAAACATCCTTTGTACGAAGGGAATCCTTTCCCCCAGCACAACAATCCAAGGGATGTAGACAACAGAGAAAGACTTCTACCCCAAGACTATCCTCAAGATTTTCTGCCACTCCCTTTTGGAGAGAGCCTGACCATTCCAGGCCCCCTCCACTGTGACTCACCTACCCTGCATCCAGAAACTCCCCTATCCCTCCATCTCGCTCTCTCCCTTGCCTCCTGGTGGAAACTTACAGAAGAATGATGGGTCCTTTCCATCATCCAGAGAAGATATTACACGAATTGGTGGATGCTCCCACCCTTTCAGGGCATTCCACAACCACCAAAAAACAGATTCACCTATTCCCACCCATTATTCAACAACTCCTAAACCAAGACACCGTAGAAACAAATGATGTCCTTCAAGGATGCATCTGCAGTCCTAACATATGGGTTGTCCTGCCTTAGGCAGCCCTTCGGTCGGCCGGATTCCAAAGTCTGGGTCTGGCCTCGGCTGATGTCGCTCTTCACCCGACGTCATAGCTGCTGTGGTATAAAGGCATCAGCTGACGCCATTTTCCTCAGTCTTTCTTGCCGCGCGGTGCCCGAAGCAGAAGCTGTTCGCAAGTGCAGGTCGGTCAGATCCAGAGATTCCTACTACCGAAGACTTCTAAAAAGCTAAGTACCCCATTGGGGACTCTTTCTTGCCTCAGCCGATGTCAGACAAAGTAAATAATTGTTTAACTTGTGGGAAACAAATACCTCATAAGGATTTCCACTCTTACTGCCTTCCTTGCTTAGGCCCAGACCACGACGTATCAGCTTGTCTAGCCTGTGCTTCCTTCAACCGATGGACGCTTAGACGTCAGTCGGAGTTTGCAGAGGAGTTTTTTGGTCCCGCTTTTGCATACAAAATGCCGTCGGAGACTCCGACTTCACAATTAGCTAAAAAGCGCAAGGAAAAGGACCGACACTCGCGGTCCGCGGTTTCGGCTGAAGCCTCGGTTAGGCCAACCGCGAGTGTCTCTGTTTCGGCTGAAACAGAGTCCTCTGTTCCTCCTTCGGCCAAAAGCATGCCTCCGATAGCTGAGGCCTCACAGAGCATGGCTGAATCTGCTACTGAAATTACTGCAACAGAAGCAGGCACTCAGGATTTGTCAGACACTATTCCCTTAGACAAATCTACCCCTGGACGTGGGGCTGCTAGACCCCCTGCCTCTATGTATATCAAGGCCTTTTCCAGGGCTAAAGCAGCTAAATCTTCTAAGGCTTTACCTGCTAAATCTCCCTCACATAGGCCAACCTCTACTTCCCAAATTCTCAGCCTGGCTGAGGATCTTATTTCTTTGATCAGGGGATCCCAACCTCACCCAGACAGGGCCTCTCAACCCCCTCCAGGTAAGAGGCCTAGGACTGAACCCCCGGAACCTGTCTCTACAGACTATTCCTCTGATGACTCAGATATTTCAGACCATCCTGAAGGCCCATATTCTCCTTATGAGGATTCTGATGCAGAAGACTCCATTCCTTCTGCTTCTCCTCCTGAAGAATTTTCTTTTGGGGAAACACTACATGCTATGAGGGAACACTTCCAATGGCAGGGCCAGGATTTTTCAGACTCAAGGAAAAGGCTAAGGACTTTTTTACACTTAACACAGCATAGGCCGTTAGCCATTCCGCCAGTGCTAACAGTTGTTGATGATGCATATAATGATGCCTGTACTGCTCCTGATTCTCTTCCTCCGGCCCCTGCCAAGCCTGACAGATATTACAGGGTCCCGGACACACATTACCGTTTGTATAAGGCTCCTGTTGCAGACCCTGAAACCATTTCACAGGGCCCTAAAGGCGTGGCAGCTGCCTCTGCCAAGAACCCTCTTCCCTCTGAAAGGGAATCTAGAGCATTAGAGAGATGGGGTAAAAAGGTTTATACTTCTGCTACTCTTTCGGCCAGGGCTGTCAATTTCACATGATACAGTACCAGGAATTTGTTAGACCAGCTAAATAAAAAACTGTCCTCTCCTGAACCTATAGACCGCAAGTCCCTTCAGGATTTGGTACATAACTCTCAGCAGGTCAGTAACCATTTCTTAAAATGTGGCTATGATGCACTGGAGGCTTCCTTTAGATCAGCTATGACTGGAACAGTGATTCGAAGGCATGCCTGGCTAAAAGAACAATCCTTACCAGACCATGTCGAGTCAAAACTCCTAGATGCTCCTATGGAGAAACAAAGTTTGTTTGGCTCCCCTGCACAGGAGGTTCTAAAGAAAGTGGAAGAAAAAGCAAAATCTGTCCAAACAGTCAAGGATTTCTTACAGGTCCAACCTCCGAGGTTTAGCAGAAATTGGCCTTCGAAGAATTGGTCCTTTCCAGACTCCTCCAGAGCACAGAGAGGCAGAAGTAGACGCCCAAGAGGCAGAGGTCAATCTAGGGGTGCCTACAGGGGACGTCAGTGGCAACCTGCCAACCAGAGAAGTGCTGCCACAGATTCAACTACAACCACTTCCACAGGACAGACACAATGACTTGACTCTAGTCCCGCCTACCAGGGAACAACTGGAAGCACCCTTGGGCGGAAAGCTAGCCTTATTTTCCGACAATTGGCATTGCATTACAGGAGACAAATGGACTTTACAAACAATAGACAAGGGCTACAGGTTTTACTTCCACACTCTTCCACAAAAGAGAGGAATGCCAAACCTACCACCAAGACAAAAAACAGAGGCTCAAAGACAAATCAGCAACTTACTAAGGATGAGAGCTATAGAAAAGGTACCACCTATGGAACAAGGCCAAGGATTTTACTCCAGGCTTTTCCTTGTACCAAGAAAAGAAAATCAATGGAGACCTATTCTCGACTTGTCCGCACTGAACACTTTCCTCATTGTTCCAAAATTCAAAATGCTGACCCTCCAGCAACTTCTTCCCATGCTGGGCAAGGAGTCTTGGCTGGTGACTCTAGATCTCAAGGAGGCATACCTGCACGTCCCTATATGACCAGATTGCAGAAGACACCTCAGATTTCTTGCAGGATCAGAGCATTATCAATTCTCAGTGTTGCCCTTTGGCTTATCTACTGCGCCTAGAGTATTCACGAAATGCCTGGCATCAGTAATTGCTCATTGCAGGCTTCAGGGAATTCAGATTTACCCATACCTGGACGACTGCCTAATACAAGCGGACAGCAAGGCAAAATTAACAAAGGATTTGGGAAATGTCATACAACTGTTGCAAGCCTTGGGATACACAGTCAACATGCAAAAGTCAAGACTAGTACCATCCCAAAGGATAACTTTTTTGGGTGCAGAACTGGATACATCATCTCAGATGGCTTTTCTCACAGAAGAAAAACAAAAGCAACTACCAGCCTATTTCATGACATTAACAACACAAACTCAGCTTACTGCAAGGAAAGTCCTGCAAGCCCTGGGTTACATGGCATCCTGCATAATATTGATTCCGCATGCCAGGCTGCATATGAGAAAGTTGCAATGGTACATAAGGAATGTATGGTCTCAACACAAGCACAGTCTAGAAGCTCAGATTCCAGTAATTCCATGCCTGAAACAAAAATTCCTGTGGTGGGCTCAGGCCTGTCAGTTGAACAGAGGATTGCCTTTCCACAAACCACATCCAAGCCAGACCATCACCACGGACACCTCAGACCTAGGCTGGGGAGCACACATAGCGGACAAGTGCATACAAGGCCTATGGACCCAAGACCAGCTGAATCTACACATAAATCTAAAGGAGATGCTGGCAGTGAAACATGCAATCCAGGCATTCGGACCACTCCTTCAACAAGGGCACCTGCTGATAAGGAGGGACAATACCACAGTCATGTGGTACATCAACAAACAGGGAGGTACACACTCATATCCTCAATGCCGGACGGCAATGGACCTGTGGAATGTGGCCCTGAATCTCAACATTCAACTACAGGCCAGATTTGTATCAGGAAAAGAAAATTCACTAGCAGACTCCTTAAGCAGAACTACCACGGATGCTCATGAATGGATGCTGCATCCAGATATCTTCAAAGCCATAACAAAGAAATGGGGACTGCCAGAGATAGACCTGTTCGCCTCCCCACTCAACCACCAATTGAAGAAATTCTGCACAAGAGCATACCACCCACTTGCCTGGAGGGTGGACTCCCTTTCCTTCAGCTGGAAAAACCTGACAGCATATGCATTCCCACCTCTTCCTTTGATGTACAAAGTCCTACCGAAGATCAAAGAGGATCAGACAAGGGTAATCCTAATAGCTCCAGACTGGCCGAGGCAACATTGGTACCCGCTACTGAGAAGTATGTCTCGGACACACGCATGGCCTCTACCTCTATTTCCCTTACTTCTAACACAGAACAACTACAAGATCCTACATCCAAACTTGAAGACACTGAAGCTAGCTGCTTGGAATATTGCATAAAACAAAATAAACCAGATTTATCTCAGAGGGTTAAGGACATTATCCTGGAGGCACGCAGACCCTCCACAAGGAAAACTTATCAGCCAAATGGAAAAGATACCTCATTTGGAGTACAGCAAAGGGAGAAAATGTCTCATTGGCAAACATAGCACACATCCTGGAATACTTAGCAGAACTATTCCACAATGGCTTGTCCTACTCCTCCATTAAGATCCATGCATCAGCAATTTCAGCAGAATACAACATGGATCCTCCTGTCTTCTCTCATCCTCTACTCAGGCAGTTCTTGAGAGGAATCAAAAATGTAAAGCCTCCAAGGAAACCACCTTTACCTACATGGGATCTCAACTTTGTGCTGGAAAAGTTAACACTTCCCCCTTTTGAACCAGCAGCAACAGCAGACTTACAGTTCTTATCTTGGAAAACTGCTTTCCTGCTAGCAATCACTTCAGCAAGAAGGGTATCTGAGTTACAGGCATTAATGGCAGTACAGCCCTTCCTTATCTTCCATCAGGATAGAGTGTCTCTGAGAACTAACCCTTCTTTTATGCCAAAAGTGGTCTCCAGAGTATCATTGAACCAAGCGATTCATTTACCTACATTCTTCCCCAACCCACAGAACAGGGGGGAAAGACTTCTACATACCTTGGATGTGCACAGACAATTGCGCTACTATCTGGACAGAACTAAGACCAACAGAAAAACTGACCAGCTTCTGGTAGCATATGCAACAGGAATACAAGGGAAAGCAATTTCAAAACAGACAATCTCAAAATGGATAGGAAATTGCATTAGATTTTGCTACTCTTTTCATGGAAAGGCAACTCCTGAAAATATCAGACCTCACTCCACAAGAGCTACAGCCACCACTACAGCTTTCCTACGAGGTGTGGCTACCAAAGACATTTTAGAGGCTGCTACTTGGAGCTCCGTGCATACATTTGCCAAGCATTATAATCTTCCTCTATACTCCAGATCCCGAGCAGGTTTTGCAACTGCTGTTTTGCAAGGGATCTTGACTACACCATCTTTATCTTAGTGCCTCCTCCCCCAGTTTGGCTATGGTATTCTACCCATATGTTAGGACTGCAGATGCATCCTTGAAGGACATAGTACAGTTTTGTACCTGCCATAAATGTAGATGTCCGATAGGTATGCATCTGCAGTCAGGATTACCCACCCTCCTTCCCCTCTGTGGTATTCCTAGGGTACTTGCCCCTCTTTTAGTTAGCTGGGGGAATTTATTATGGTGTATTTGTTTGTACATATATATATATATATATATATATATATATATATATATATATATATATTTTTTTTTTTTTTTTTTGATCTCTACTGTTTGGAATTATTTGCATTTATCCAAAATTTAGCCTTCCTAGAGGGCACCTGGCATCTCGGGCAAGAAACACTGAGGAGAATGGCGTCGGCTGATGCCTTTATACCACAGCAGCTATGACGTCGGGTGAAGAGCGACATCAGCCGAGGCCAGAACCAGACTTTGGAATCCGGCCAACCGAAGGGCTGCCTGAGGCAGGACAACCCATATGTTAGGACTGCAGATGCATACCTATCGGACATCTACATTTATGGTAG
The DNA here is from genome assembly GCF_019279795.1 of Protopterus annectens. NCBI lineage: Eukaryota > Metazoa > Chordata > Ceratodontiformes > Protopteridae > Protopterus > Protopterus annectens. Next base: position 899,890,900 of record NC_056747.1, on the reverse strand, counting down.
GTACAAAACTGTACTTTCATCATGTTACACTGCTGCAGTCATTACACTTGGGTTATCCTGCCATCAGGCGGTTCCCTAGTCGGCCTGAGTTCCAAAGTCCTGGTCCGGCGTCGGTTGTTGTCGCCTCCTCCCTGACGTCAGTGCGACAGGGGTATATAAGATGCAGCCGATGCTGTTTTCTTCAGTCTTTCTTGCCGCGTGGTGCCCGAAGCAAAAGCAGTTCGCAAGTGCCGGTCGGCCATCTCCTGAGATTTTCTTTCCGAATCCAGAACCGAAGTCTTCTACAAAGCTAAGTACCCCGTTGGGGAAACTTTTTCTTGCCTCAGACCGATGTCAGTAAAAGTTAATAACTGTATTTCTTGTGGGAAGCAAATACCTCATAGGGATTTCCATTCTTATTGTATCCCATGCCTAGGCCCTGACCACGACGTCACTGGTTGTCGGTTTTGTGCTAGGTTTAACAAGCGCACTGTTAAACGTCTGTTTGATTTTGCCCGACATTATTTTGGTAGAAAATTCAATTATACCATGCCGTCGGAACTTCCGACAACCGGAATACACAAGAAGCGCAAAGACAAGGATAGGCATCCGAGGCCCAAAACTGACGACGAAGCCCCTTCCAGGCCAGTCGCCGGTTCTCCGGTTTTCAGCGAGGCGCCTTCGCAGCCTCTGATGACTGCTTCTGTAGAACCACTGGCCGCCTCCGACTCCCACGTGGAGATGGCTGGGCCTTCGGATGCACAAGCTATTCAGCCTACCGAGACTAACCTTTCAGAGGGATCCGGAGTATCTGAGCAACCCATAGCTTCAGAGGGTGTCTTCAGACCCACTCAGTTAAGCATTAAATCCTCAGCTAAGTCTAAGCCTCCTTTAAAATCAAAAAAACAAATACAGCATTCTCCAGGGCAGGCCTCCATGCCTAAGAAACAAATGCTCAAAATGGCCAAAGACCTAATCACTCTGATCAGGGGGTCACATCCCCCTCCTGATAAAAGGCCTAGACAGGATGCAGACTATGACTCATCCGACCAGGTGTCCATCTCTTCTGATTCATCCTCAGACCTAGGATACTCTTTACCCCCTTATGAGGATTCTGAGGCTGAGGAATCAATTCCATCAGCCTCACCACCTGAGGATTACTCCTTTGGGGAAACCCTACATACCATGCGGGAGCATTTCCACTGGGAAGGCCAGGATTACTCAGAATCCAAGAAAAGGCTCAGAGACTTCCTTTTATTACCTCAACACAGACCCCTTGCTATTCCGCCAGTGTTAGATATTGTGGATGATGTGTTTACTGAATCCAGCTTAAATCCTGATTCCATACCTCCAGCCCCTGTTAAACCTGACAGATACTACAGAGTCCCTGACTCTCATAAATTTCTGTATAAAAGCCCTGTAGCTGACCCTGAAACTATTTGTCAGGGACCCAAAGGAGTTAAGGCCTCATCAGCCAAGAATCCAGTTCCCTCTGACAGAGATTCCAGAGCATTAGACAGATGGGGAAAGAAAGTATATACGTTTGCAACTTTAGCAATGAGAGCCATAAATTGCCAGTTTTGCATGATAAAATATCAGCAATTTTTACTGTCTCAGTTAAAACAAAAAATGCTTCCAGAATCAGATCCTCCTAATTTTAAAGAAATGCAGGATTTATTGCATGCAGCTGAACAAGTGGGAAAGCATACTTTGCAATGTGGTTTTGATTCTCTAGAGGCCTCCTGCAGAGCAGCAGTTACAGGCTCTGTCATTAGAAGACATGCTTGGTTAAAAGAACATACGTTACAAGATCATGTTAAAGCAAAATTATTGGATGCACCTTTGCAGCAGGATGTGTTATTTGGAGTTAAGGCAGAAGAGGTATTAAAGAAAATGGAGGAAAAGGCAAAATCTATGCAAACAGTGAAGGATTTCTTACAGGTTTAGCCTCCTAGATTTAGCAGAAACTGGCCAACTAAGAATTGGTCCTTTCCAATTGCAGACGGACCTCAAAGGGGAAGATACAGACATCCAAGAGGTAGAGGTCAAACACAAGGTCCTTACAGGCCTCGACAATGAGTTACATCAGGCCAGAAAGAAGGGGAAGACATGCCCCAATCATATAAAAAGCAGCTCCAATGACTTCCCACTACAGCTGCCAAACAAATCCCTCTTGGCAGCCCCCTTGGGAAGAAAACTGGCACTCTTCTACCACAATTGGCAAATGATCACCAAAGACAAATGTATTTCAAGGTTACAGGTTCCACTTTCATACTCTGCCAAGGTTAAAAGGAATGCCAAATCTGCCACCAAATCAATGGGCAGAGGCTCAAAAACAAATTACAGCACTCATGGATATGAGAGCTATTCAACAGGTACCAACACAGGAGCAAGGACAAGGATTTTACTCTACTCTTTCTGGTACCCAGAAAGGACAAAGCCTGGAGGCCCATTCTGGATCTTTCATCTCTAAACACTTACCTGGATGTTCCGAAATTCAGAATGTTGACACTACAGCAGCTTCTTTCCATGCTGGGCAAGAAAGCTTTGCTCGTGACATTGGACCTCAAGGAGGCATACCTGCATGTCCCTGTCAGACAAAACTGCAGAAGATACCTCAGATTCATAGCTGGTTCAGTGCACTACCAATTCCCTGCACTGCCCTTTGGCTTATCTACTGTGCCCAGGGTCTTCACAAAGTGCCTGGCACCAGTAATTGCATTTTGCAGACAGAAAGGAATTCAAATTTATCCGTACCTGGACGACTGCCTGATTCAAGCAGAGAGCAAGGACATTCTTCTAAAACATCTGGCGTTTGTAAAAAAGTTAAGTTGCCTGGGGTACACAGTAAACGAAAAGAAATCAAAACTAGTGCCCTCACAAGAGATTATATTCCTGGGTGCCAGCTTGAACACAACGGCCCAGATGGCTTATCTCATGCCAGACCAGCAAGAACAACTGACTCAGTACTTTCAATTGATGGCAACAAAGACCCAACTCCCTGCAAGAAAAATTCTGCAGGCCTTGGGTTACATAGCATCCTGCATACTACTAATTCCATATGCCAGACTGCATATGAGGAAATTACAGTGGTACCTAAAGAATGTATGGTCTCAACACTGTCAAAGTTTGGAAACAGTTATACCACTAATCCCTTGCCTTCAACAGGAATTTCAATGGTGGGCTCAAGCTTGTCACCTCAACAAGGGACAGCCTTTTACACAACCCGCAGCCAGGCAAACACTGACAACAGATGCATCGGATTACGCCTGGGGAGCACACATGGCAGGCAAATGTATTCAGGGCACGTGGCCCGCAGAACAAAGGTATCTTCACATCAATCAAAAAGAGATGCTAGCTGTACAAAATTCCCTTATAGCTTTCAAGGACCTGCTGCATCCAGGACAACTACTCCTAAAGACAGACAACACCACAGTTATGTGGTACATAAACAAGCAAGGGGGCACTCACTCCTACCCCCTATGCAGGCAAGCTATGACCTTGTGGAACACAGCTATAAACCTTCAAGTTCATCTGCAAGCACAATTCCTGCCAGGAGAGAAAAACACACTGGCAGACGACTTAAGCAGAAACATCATGGATCCACATGAATGGAAATTGAATCCACAACTATTCAGAATGATAACACAGAAATGGTGGAGCCCAGACATAGATCTGTTTGCATCCCCAATAAACTGCCAGCTACAAACATTCTGCACAAGGAGTTACCATCCACAAGCATGGAAAGTGGATGCCCTCTCATTCAGCTGGGAGAACCTACAAGTATACGCTTTCCCACCACTACCTCTCACTCATAAAAGCCAGGCAAGAAGAGCCAAAGATGATCCTGATTGCACCAGACTGGCCACACCAGCACTGGTTCCCAATCTTAAGGAGCTTAGCACAAGAACCACCCTGGATTTTGCCTGAAATCCCACATCTGCTGACTCGGCACAACAATCAAATACTATACAGCCAGCTAAAGACCTTAAATCTAGCTGCATGGAAGATTCCTTAGTCAAGCAAGCAATGCCTCTCTCCAAGGCTGTTATGGATGTCATTCTGGAGGCCAGAAGGCCTAGTACCAGGAAAGCCTATTCGGATAAATGGAAGAGATTCTGTGCCTGGAACCAAGCTAACAGCCTTGACCCTCTTGTCCCAAACATTCCTCAGATACTACAATACGTAACTGAGATGCTGGACAAAGGCCTCTCCTTCTCATCCATCAAGATCCACGTGTCTGCCATCTCTGCTCATTACAACACGGCTCCACCAATTTTCTCTAATCCTCTGTTAAAACAGTACCTCAGAGGGGCTAAAAACATAAGACCGCCCCGTAGAGCACCTACTCCAACTTGGGACCTCAACTTTGTTTTGGAAAAACTAACTTTACCTCCTTTTGAGCCAGCCAACACAGCAGAATTAAAATATATCTCTTGGAAAACTGCTCTGCTTCTGGCAATAACATCAGCACGAAGAGTTTCAGAATTACAGGCACTAATGGCAGCGGAACCTTTCCTCATTTTCCACCAGGACAGGGTGTCTTTAAGAACTAACCCTACTTTTATGCCAAAGGTGGTATCCAGTGTGGCTCTAAAGCAAACTATTCACCTGCCACCTTTTTATCCTAAACCACAGAATAAAGGGGAGAGACTACTGCACTCTTTGGACATCCACAGGCAGTTATGCTTCTACTTGGACAAAACCAAAGCTTTCAGAAAATTTGAGCAATTATTGCTAACATATGCTGCAGGAGCACAGGGAAAAGCCATTTCAAAACAGACTATCTCAAAACAGATAGGACATTGTATACGTTTCTGCTACACATACCATGGAAAACCTGTACCTAGCAGCATTAGATCTCACTCCACCAGGGCAACAGCCACTTCAACTGCCTACCTCAGGGGAGTACCTACCAAGGATATTTTGGAAGCAGCAACTTGGAGGTCTGTACATACCTTCACCAAGTATTACCATCTGCCTCTATACTCTAAATCCAGAGCTGTCTTCGCCACTGCAGTGCTGCAGGGCCTTATAGCCACCCCTAATGCCTTATAGAACCAGCCACCCTACCTCAGCTTTGGGATTCTACCCAAGTGTAATGACTGCAGCAGTGTAACACGATGAACATAATACAGTTTTGTACCTACCATAAATGTAGATGTTCGAGTGTATACACTGCTGCAGTCCAGGTTACCCTCCCTCCTTCCCCTCTTACTGGCTGGTATGTACCTATGTCTTCTACCCTTACTACCTATGGGGAGTATTTGCTGGTAGCTGTAAGTTGTTTTTTGCTTTTCTTATGTATGTTTTATTAGCAGTTGGAATTGCCTACCTATTTAGAGGCACCTGACATCTGGGGCAAGAAAAACTGAAGAAAATGGCGTCGGCTGCATCTTCTATACCCCTGTCACACTGACGTCCGGGAGGAAGCGACAGCAACCGACGCTGGACCAAGACTTTGGAACTCTCGAAACATCTACATTTATGGTAGGTACAAAACTGTACTTTCCCGGCCCTCAAAAGAACTCTGGGTTCTACTCCAGAATGTTCCTGGTTCCCAGGAAAGAGGGTCCCTGGAGACCTATCCTGGATCTTTGCTTTCTTAATCTTTTCCTTCTCGTACCCAACTTCAAATGATAACCTTACCTATTCTCCTGCCTGTAATCCCCCCCCAAGCCTTCATGGTGGCTCTAGATCTCAAGGATGCCTATGTACACATCCCCATTCATTCGGATTACATGAAATTTGTCAGATTTTCTATAGGCTCCTGCCATTTTCAATTCGCTGCTTTGCCCTTTGGTCTATCCACAGCCCCCAGAGTGTTCACCAAGTGTCTAGCCCCCCTCATTGCCCATTGTAGGACACAGGGTATACAAATATATCCCTGCTTAGACTATCTCCTCATCCTGCACCAAGACCACCAGCTACTACTGCTCCATTTGCAGCAGGTGTCAAACACCCTCTCTCTTCTGGGATTTACTATAAATGTAGAAAAATCTCTCCTGACTCCTTCTCAGGGCATCATTTTTCTGGGATGCAGACTACGCACGGACTGTATGAAAGCCTTCATACCAGACCAAAGGATTCAGGAACTCTGTCTGTACTTCAACCAGATCCTTTCCCAAACCTTTCTGACAATTCGGGGATTTCTGAAACTATTAGGCCACATGGCATCCCTTGTACACATGCTGCCTTTGGCAAGAGTACCCATGTGCAAAATTCAGTGGGTACTGAGAAATTTATGGAACCAACATTCGCAACCCTTGGATGTGCCCCTCCCTTGCTTAAAGAGGGAGATCCAATGGTGGATATCTGCAATACAGACCAACCCAGGGCTCCACCTTCAGACCCCAGCTCCACTTCAATGCCTGTACACCGATGCTTTGGACCTAGGATGGGGGCAGTGTTGCAAACAAATCAACAACACCTCAGTACAAGGCAAATGGTCCACTCTAAGAGTAAAAGACCACATCAACATCAAGGAAATGAGAGACTTGTTATTAGCCCTATTAACATTCCAGCCCACTATCCTGCCAGGAACCTTAAAGGTAATCACAGACAAACATGACAGTTCTGTGGTACATAAACAAGGAGGGACCAGGTCATGCACTCTATGAAGACTGGCCATTCAGATTTGGAATCTAGCAGGCTCCCTCAGAGTACACCTGTTGGCCATATATATCCCCTCTCAACAGAATGTGATGTCAGACGCACACAGCAGAACTTCTGCCCCCTCTCATGAATGGATGCTACAGAGGGAGGTTTTCCTAGACCAGATACACAGGTGGGGTATCCCACAAGCAGACCTCTTTGCCTCCCCAGACAACAGGCAGGTGCCCAACTTCTGTACAAGAAACCCACACCCACAAGCGTGGAAAGTGGGTGCCTTCTCCTTTTTATGGGGGGTGTTCCTGTACACCTTCCCCCCTTTCATTCTGATCCAGAAAGTCATCCTGAAAATTCAGAGGGACAAACCAAAAATGCTACTGGTGACCCTTTTGCCAAGACAGCATTGGTTTCCCCTCCTTTTTTCTCTAGCAAAGGGCAATCACCACAGGTTACCCCACCGGATAGATCTGCTCACACAGAACAAGGGGTCTCTGCTATACCCGCAGGTGAACAATCTAAAACTGACATTATGGGTGATAGAATCCTGATCCCTTACAGACACCTTTACTCAGAGGACGTACTTAATGTTCTGCAGGAGCCCAGAAAACCCAGCACTAGGAGAAACTGCATGGCTAAATGGCTCAGACTCTCCAGTTGGTGTCATAGGAACAAACAGGACCCCCTCACTACCTCCATCCCCTAGTGTCCTGTCCTACTTGTGTAAGCTACTTCAAACAGGACTGACATATTCCTCGATCAAAGTCCATTTGTCTGCTATCTCTGCCTGTCTGCCCATTTCACCTCCCCTGGCATCCAGATTGGAAGTCAAACTCTTTTGAATAGGAGTCCTCCACGGAAACCCATCCCTCCTCCGTGGGATCTAAACTTTGTATTAAAAAAGCTAACACTATCTCCTTTTGAACCAGCACATTCTGAACATCCAAAATTTTGTATATTCAAAACGGATGTTCATTGTGTTTCACTGCTGTTGCCTCCTCCCTGACATCAGTGCGCCAGGGGTATAAAAGATGCAGCCGATGCCATTTTCTTTAGTCTTTCTTGCTGCGCGGTGCCCGAAGCAAAAGCAGTTTGCAAGTGCCGGTCGGCTGACTCCAGAGATAATCAAATTCGAATTTCAGATCCGAAGTCTTCATTAAAGCTAAGTACCCCGTTGGGGAAACTTTTTTCTTGCTCCAGACCTATGTCAGAAAAAGTTAATAATTGTATTTCTTGTGGGAAGCAAATACCTCATAAGGATTTTCATTCTTACTGTATTCCTTGCCTAGGCCCTGACCACGACGTTGCTAGTTGTCGGTTTTGTGCTAGATTAAACCAACGTACTATTAAGCGTCAGTACGATTTTGCATTTCATTACTTTGGAAGAAGATTCAATTATATAATGCCATCAGGACAGCCGACTACCGGAGTTTATAAAAAGTGCAAAGAAAAAAAAAAGGACAAGCATCCGAGGTCCAAAACCGTCAATGAGGCTTCTGCTGGGCCTGTCGCCGGTTCTCAGTGAGGCGCTTTCGCAGCCCCTGACACCTGCTACCTCAGAGCCATAGGCCGCTTCCGACTCCCACGTGGAGCAGACTAGGCCGCTGTTAATTTAAGATATTGGTCACTCAAACTATTCCCTCAGGTTGGTCCGGAGCCACTGAGGAGGCATCAGCTTCTGAGGGTGTTTTCAGGCCTACTCAGTTATATGTGAAACCAACTTCAGCTTCAAAGGCAAAGACTAAATCAGCTCTAAAGACAAAGAAACAAGTACAGCATTCTCCTGGACAGGCCACCATGCCTAAAAAACAGATGCTTAAAATGGCTGAAGACCTAATTACTTTGATCAGGGGTTCCCATCCCCCTCCTGATAAGAGGCCTAAGCAAGAGATAGAATATGAATCTTCAGATCAGGTTTCAATTTCCTCTGATTTCTCTTCTGAACAGGAATATTTTCTTCCTCCCCATGAGGATTCTGATGCTGAAGAATCTATCCCTTCAGCCTCTCCTCCTGAGGATTATTCTTTTGGGGAATCCCTGCATACTATGAGGGAGCATTTCCACTGGAAGAGTCAAGATTACTCAGAATCCAAGAAAAGGTTCAGAGACTTCCTTTTATTACCTCAGCACAGGCCCCTTGCTATTCCTCCTGTTTTAGACATTGCAGATGATGTATTTTCAGAGTCCGGTCTGTCTCCTGACTCTTTACCACCAGCTCCTGTTAAGCCAGACAGATACTACAGGGTTCCTGATTCACATAAATGTCTTTATAAAAACCCTGCTGCTGACCCAGAAACGATCTCTCAGGGTCCCAAAGGGGTCAAGGCTTCCACTGCAAAAAAAACCTAGCCCCTTTGATAGGGATTCAAGGGCCCTGGACAGATGGGCGAAAAAGATTTATACTTCTGCTACCTTGGCTGTAAGAGCTTTAAATTGCCACTTTCATATGCTTAAATATCAGCAATATTTTATGTCACTGCTTAAACAGAAAATGTTGACAAATTCAGAATGTGCAGAAAACAAACAATTGCAGGATTTATTGCATGCAGCTGAACAAGTGGGAAAGCATACTTTGCAATGTGGTTTCAATTCTCTAGAGGCCTCCTGCAGGGCCGCTGTTACAGGTTCTGTCATTAGGAGGCATGCTTGGTTAAAAGAACAGAATCTGCCCGATCATGTTAAAGCAAAACTATTAGATGCTCCATTGCAGCATGATACCTTGTTTGGTGTTAAAGCAGAAGAGGTGTTGAAGAAAATGGAGGACAAAGCTAAATCTATGGAAACCATTAAGGATTTCTTGCAGGTACAGCCACCCTGATTGAGCAGGAACTTTAATACAAAGAATTGGTCCTTTCCAGTGTCAGACAGGCCACAAAGAGGCAGATACAGACGCCCCAGAGGCAGATCACAGCCCCAAGGCTCATACAGGCCTAAACAATGGGGTGCTTCTACCTTCAAAAGCGGAGAGGAAAAATCACAGCCATACAGTCTCAATGACTTCCCCTGCCAGCACCAAGCACTTATCTTCTGGCAGCTCCTTTGGGGGGAAAACTAGCACTTTTTTCACAAAATTGGCACATGATCTCCCAGGACATATGGGTCTTAAATATTGTATCACAAGGCTACAGGTTCCACTTTCACACCATGCCAAGGCCAAACGGTATGTCAGACCTGCCACGCAATCAATGGGCAGAGGTACAAAAACAAGTTTCATCCCTCATGGACATGAGAGCCATTCAGCAAGTACCACAGCAAGAGCAGGGACTAGGATTTTACTCAAGGCTGTTTTTGGTGCCCAAAAATGAAAAAGCCTGGAGACCAGTACTGGACCTGTCTATCCTAAACGCATTCCTGGATATTCCAAAATTCAAAATGTTAACTCTGCAGCAGCTTCTGCCCATAAAACAGTTCTGCTAGTTGCCCTCATATCCGCCAGGAGAGTTTCGGAGATCCAAGCCCTGATGACCACATCCCCCTACCTAGTCTTTCAAAGGGACAGAGTGGTGCTCAGGACCAACCCCCCCCCTCCTTGCCCAAGGTAGTTAGTGAACTCTCATTGAATCAAACCATTAACCTACCTGTAAATGCTTCAGAGAGGACCCTTCATTCTCTAGACGTGCACAGACAACTAAGATATTACCTAGACAAAACCAAAGAAATCAGGAAATCAGAACACTTGTTTCCTTCCATCCCAGAGCACTAGGAAAAGCTGTTTCTAAGGAAACCAGTGCTTCATCAATCTCATAGTCCATCTCCTTCTGCTACTCCCACCATGGAAAAACCTTACAGGGCAGTATCAAACCACATTCCACCAGAGCAGCTGCCTCATCTTCTGCATTTTTCAAAAGCATCGATTCCCTTTCCATTTTAGAGGCAGCCACTTGGAACCTCAGTCCACACCTTCACTAAACACTACAAGCTGGACATGGCATCCTGTGCTAGAGCCAGTTTTGCCAGAACTATTCTACAGGGTCTCTTGGACCATGGAAACCCTTCCTCCTCCCAGGATCATACTTAAAGCTCTGGTACTCTCCCTACTGTTCTGAATACTGCAACATCAGAATAGAAGGACATAGTGATAAAAAATGATAAAAAAATCACTGAACCCACAGACATTGCCAACATACTGGCAGACAGGTTCAGTGCAAATTTCTCCCCTCCCTCCCCCCCAAAAGGAGAAATATCTATCCCACCAGAGTCTAGCCTCCCAAACATCTCAGATGCCCAGGTGAGAGCTGCTATCTCTAAAGCAAAAAACACAGCATCAATGGGACCGGACGGTGTCCCCGGCTGTGTGCTACACGAACTCAATGAGGAACTAAACCCACACATAAGGCTGCTGTTTAATCTTAGCCTTACTACAGGATACGCACTCCAAAGAATGGCGACGGCAACTGTGGTCCCACTCCACAAAGGCGGTGCTTCTACGGACCCTGAAATTACCGCCCCATAAGCTTGACGAGCCTTGTCTGCAAAGCTATGGAGAGGATCATAATGGAACTCATAAATAAAGACATTGGGGACCTACAGACACTGGATCCTACCCAGTTTGGCTTTGTCAAGGGCAGATCCTGCCTCTTGAACTTGGTCGACTTTTTCGAAACAGTCACTAAGGCCATTGATGAGGGTAAGGCAGTTCACACAGCCTACCTTGACCTAGCAAAAGCATTTGACACAATACCCCACTCGGGCATCATAGAAAAGCTCACCAGCTTAGATGTAAACCCATATGTCACAAGATGGGTTGCAAACTGGCTCAAGGACAGAACACACAGGGTTAGAGTTGCTGGTGCCATGTCGGACTCTAAGCCGGTCACGAGCGGTGTCCCACAGGGCTTAGTCCTGGGCCCCCTCTTGTTCGGCATTTATTTTTCTGAAGTGCAGGCAAACATAGGGGATTGTGGCTGACAAAATTTGCAGATGACTGCAAACTGGGCACCATAATTGACACTCCATCAGACACAGACATCCTCCAGAAAGGTCTCATAGAAATGGATAACTGGTGCCAGAGCCATGGCCTTAAGCTAAATGCCAAAAAATGTATAGTCATACCCTTTGGGAAAAACAAGGTAACCCCTAATTACCACATAGGTGGTAATCCATTAAACACGGAAGAAGTTATCAGGGACCTGGGGACCCAAGTTGACAGTAACCTCTCTTTGACACTCACATTGCCAAAGTGGTTAGGAAGACCTTCTACATTGCCCACCTGATCATGAAGGGATTCACATCCAGATCAGGAGAGGTCATTGTACCCTGTACTCTTCACTTATCAGACCAATGATTGAGTACAACGCCCATTCGAATGTACCTTACCCGACACCTGCAGCAGTTGGAAAGACCCCAAAAGTTCCTCACCAAAAGGATAAAGGGGCTCAAACATATGTCATACGATGCCCGACTGAAGAAACTCCAGCTCTATTCAGTCGCATACCGCCTGCTCAGAGGTGATCTGTGCCTGACATACAAGGCCATGTCCAACCCGGAATTAATGGACATGCTCCACCTCAAAAATCCAAATCCACCAGAGCCACTTAAAGCAAGAGACTTAAACCTCAACACGGATATAAATAGGACGTGCTGGAGGGACAGATTCATCACCCAGAGACTCCCTACACTATGGAACAGAATCCCAGTCCATGTGAGGCAGAGCCCCTCACTGACTCTGTTCAAGAGAAATCTTGACGAGTGGATGGGAGATCGTAGGTTTACCCCGGGAATCATCTCTGTATCACTGCTGGACAGAGGCACAGCAAACTAATGGGTATAGTATTCTCATCCTAAGGGGTGGTGAAAGCCACACACACTCTGGCTAGGCTTATAAATGCCCTAGGGCAGATAGCCTAGTATGAACCTATGAACCTATGAACCTATAGAATAGTTGGTTAAGACTTTACCATAACCATAGATGTCCTTCTCTTCTATGTTGCAGTATTCAGTCCCACCCTCCTACCCCCTGTTTCTTGCTTCTGCTATAGCTGGTATTTTATGAACACCTGTGGCCATCTTCTTCCCCAAGTCTCTACCTACATAGCCTTATTACTGCCATGGCTCTAGCAGGCATGTAAGTCTCAGGGTCTCAGTTAAGACCCTCCTGAAAAACCTCAGAGGCACTAGTATATGCAGCAGAAACTATTCTGAGGAGGGTATGTGCCGATGTCACCTTTATACCCAACGCCGGTTTATGGCCCTCGTAGCTGACGTCACACATACCCTCCAAGACAAAGTCTTTGGTATACTGGCCGGATGGTGATGCTGCAGCCGGCTACTCCCTACTCTTATGAATACTGCAACATAGAAGAGAAGGACATCTATGGTTATGGTAAGGTCTTGCCCAACTATTCTTTTTTATGAGAAATACAATTTAACTAAATCTCATAATGAGTTGTGCATTGAGGAATCAGTGTCACAAAACTCCCTTTGTGTGCGCAATTCTGCCATCAGCCTGTATAAAAGATGCCTTTAGAAGGGTATTTATTGGGTAAACAAAACACAAAATATGAACATTCACAGAACTGACAGTTATACAAGTGTGTAGGCATTACTGAATTTTATTTCTCTTTGTGTAGACCAGGCCAGATTTCTTCTGTCTGGGACCTGTTGAACTTTGCAAGGGGGCAAGTGATCAGACTCCACCAGCTGCAACAGGGAGAGTAATTTTAACGAGAAATTGGGATATTCTGATTTACCAACTTTCTGTATGCTAGACATAATTTTTCCATGGTCCCCAGCTTCCATGCAAGGGTCAGTGTTGGCTTTGCACCTTCAAAGGTGCTGACGTAAGTGGTATGAAAATGCAGTATGTAGCTAGCATTATCATGTGCTGTCTATGTCTCCTCGCTGAGTACTGCTGGTCCCTCAGTTTTACATGAGAGAAAATCTTTGTGTATTGTCTCATGGTAGTGATTATTTGGCTTTTTTTTTTTTTTAGTTTAAAAATCTTATGGCTGTCAGAGGAAGCAAGGTTGTATTTTCCCCCTTAAATCCAGTAACAAATATGCTTGTCACTGCAAGTAGAAAGTTACCCTGAAAGATTAGCACACCTATTGCTTATTGTATGGTCAGCCGTGGGAAAGCTGCTTATAATTTATCAAAGTACAGCATTTGAAAGAGATAGCGTTGCGATAGCATAATGGTTAGAATTCCGGCTTTGTGTGCTGTAGTTCATGGTTTGAGTACCAAGACCGGTCATTTATTTTGCGATCTCTGCTTGACTTACAAAGTCATGTCTGACCCAGCTCTGTTAGAAATACTACATCTAAAGAAATCCCAATCCCTCAGGACCACACACTCCAGAGACCTCAACCTCATTACCACAATCAATAGAACATGCTGGAGGGACAGATCACCCAGAGACTGCCCATGCTCTGGAATAGACTTCCCATACATGTCAAGTAGAGCACCTCGCTGTCCCTCTTCAGGAGAATCTTGATGAGTGGATGGGTAATAGAAAGTTCACCACGAGAATCACTCCAGTGACTGCAATTGATGGAGGCACTGGGAACTAACGTCGGGCGGCTCAATGCCAAGGTACTTCTATGGGCTAGACTTGTAAAGGCTCCAGGGCTATTGGCCTGGTACACACCTATGAACCTATGAAAGGTGGGAAAGATTTTGGTTCTTCATGAAGCTGGATGTTCATAGTGTTACACTGCTCCAGTCATTACACTTGGGTTATCCTGCCATCAGGCGGTCCCACAGTCGGCCAGAGTTCCAAAGTCTTGGTCCGGCGTCGGTTGCTGTCACTTCTTCCCTGACGTCAGTGCGCCAGGCGTATATAAGATGCATCCAACGCCATTTTCTTCAGTCTTTCTTGCTGCCCGGTGCCTGAAGCAGAAGCAGTTCGCAAGTGCCGGTCGGCCGACTCCTGAGATTATCGAAGTCTAATTTCAGATCCAAAGTCTTCAATAAAGCTAAGTACCCCATTGGGGAAACTTTTTCTTGCCTCAGACCGATGTCAGAAAAAGTTAATAATTGTATTTCTTGTGGGAAGCAAATACCTCATAAGGACTTCCACTCTTACTGTATTCCATGCCTAGGCCGCCCTGATCACGACGTCACTAGTTGTCGGTTTTGTGCTAGATTCAACAAACGCACTATAAAAAGACGTTTTGATTTTGCTTTGCACTACTTTGGCTGAAGGTTCAATTATACTATGTCGTCGGATCAACCGACGACCGCAATTCCGAAAAAACGCAAAGACAAGGATAAAGGCAGGCATCCGAGGTCCAAAACCGATGACGAAACCTCTTCTAGGCCAGTCGCCGGTTCTCAGTGAGGCACTTTTGCAGCCCCTGACACCCGCTACCTCAGAGCCACAGGCCGCCTCCGACTCCCACTTGGAGACAACTAGGCCTCTGGAAGCTCAAGGTATTGGGCCTACGGAAACTAATCCCTCAGATGGGTCCGGAGCTGCTGAGCAGGCATCGGCTTCTGAGGGTGCTTTCAGACCTTCACAACTTACCAGTAAAGCAAAGACAAAAGTGCCATTAAAGACAAAGAAGCAAGTACAGCATTCTCCTGGACAGTCCTCCATGCCTAAGAAACAGATGCTTAAAATTGCCGAAGACCTCATTACTCTAATCAGGGGTTCCCATCCCCCTCCTGTGAAAAGGCCTAGGCAGGATACAGACTACGATTCCTCTGATCAGGTTTCCATTTCCTCTGATTCCTCTTCAGACCAGGGATACTCTCTACCCCCCTATGAGGACTCTGTTGCTGAAAAATCTATCCCTTCAGCCTCTCCTCCTGAGGATTATTCTTTTGGGGAAACTTTACATACCATGAGGGAGCATTTCCATTGGGAAAGTCAGGATTATTCAGAATCCAAGAAAAGGCTCAGGGATTTCCTTTTATTGCCTCAGCACAGGCCCCTGGCTATTCCGCCTGTGCTAGATATTGTGCATGATGTGTTCTCTGAATCCAGCTTATCTCCTGATTCTTTGCCCCCTGCACCAGCCAAGCCAGATAGGTAAAACAAACAAACCAGTGGAGGAGGAGAAAAACGCCAATGAATATCCACAAACTGAAGGTGTAAAGGCACAAAGTACCACGTAGTAGTAGAAACACAAGCCAGATAGGTATTATAGAGTCCCTGACTCTCAAGTTTCTTTACAAAAACCCTTCTGCTGATCCAGAAACTATTTCCCAAGGTCCAAAAGAGGTTAAGGCTTCCATTGCGAAAAATCCAGTACCCTCTGACAGAGATTCCAGAGCTTTGGATAGATGGGGGAAGAAAGTTTACACTTCTGCAACTTTAGCAGTAAGGGCTTTAAATTGCCAGTTTCACATGCTTAAGTACCAACAATATTTAATGGCTCAGTTAAAACAGAAAATGCTTGCAAGCTCAGAAGCTCCTGACTGTAAAGAAATGCAGGATTTATTGCATGCAGTTGAACAGGTGGGAAAACATACCCTGTAATGTGGTTTTGATTCTTTAGAGTCCTCTTGTAGAGCCGCAGTTACAGGTTCTGTGATTCGAAGACATGCTTGGTTAAAAGAACAGAGTTTACCTGATCATGTTAAGGCAAAAATGTTAAGTTGTCTATCTCGCCTTCATTCTTGCTGGATGGGTTCGGAGCCGACCTGCCCGACTGCCACTCTAAAAGCTCGAGAGTTGGTTCCACCGGCTCGAGGCTCCCCTTATATCCCACAATGCTAGGCGAGTGTTACCTCAGATCTCGTTTGCCGCTACAGCTTCGAGGTTGGTTGCTTCTACCGGTTCCTGGTGAGTGTTAATTTTTCTTGTAAAAGTTACTCTTTTAAACCCCTTTTAAGTTAAATTTCTTTCTTAGTTAGTGTAGATTACAAAACTTTATCCCCGAACCCTAAATTTTCCGTTTCTTTACCAAAGAACCTTTGGTTCTTCCTTTGGGCCCTTAGGCCTTCCCTTCCCTAGTGGAGTGTTTGTGTTTCTTGTAGTTTACTTTAGTTTAGTGTACTTTAATTCTAGTATTACTACTAAAATTATTATTTTTCCTGACAGGGTATAACTTGTGTGTTTGGGTGTGTGTTTGTGTACACCTGTTAGTCAGGAAATGTCCAAAGAAGCAAAGGTCTCGATTCAAGAAGTGTGATGCGTGCTGTCAGAAAATGTCTCTGACAGACGCTCACACTTCTTGTGTCTATTGTCTGGGGCCTTTGCACCTGCAGGACTCCTGTGCTGTGTGCCATGGCTTCAGCCCCAGGGTCCTGCAGGAAAGAAAAAACAAATTAATTCTTAGAGGCTTACTGAAGCCAGAGGATTCCCTGTCAGTTTCAACAGGGAAGCCCTCTAAGGCATCGAGGTCTCGGCTCCGGCTTCTGAGCCGAGACCTCAGGTTGCTCAACCTTTGCCTTTATCGGCTCCGGCTGGAGCCGATAAGTCTCAGTCCACAGTTTCTGTGGCTCCCTCGGCTCCGGCCGGAGCCGAGGTTATTGAGGTTCCCGTGTCGGCTCCGACCAGACCTTCGGAGCCGACAACTAGGAAGAGGTCTAGGTCACCATCTCTTGGCTCCGTTCATTCGGCTCCAGGATCTCCCCTGCTGTCTGAACGGAGCCAAAGGTCTCATTCCTCTAGGTCATCGAGGCTGTCCGATCATGACCTTCAGAGGGTAGTGAGTCGACTACTTAAGTCCGAGGCACTAGCCCAGATGCTTCAGAGCCCGACTCATCAGTCGGTGCCTGCCCCGGTCCATCAACTTTTTCCTCCTTCGACTCTCTTGAGTTCGGAGCCGGGTCACGTCGGAACCGAGACTGTGATTACTTCGGAGCCGAGACAATTGTCTTCAGCTCCGTCGTCGGCTCCGTTTTCTTCTTTGGAAGAATCTCGGTGCCGGACTTCCCTCATCGGCTCCGAGGGGGTGAGTGGCATCGGACCCTTGTCCGACCCCCCTCTCCCTCTCGGGGCTTCGGCGCTGGTGAGTTCGGCTCCGACATCGGCCTCGGAGCCATCACTGTCGGTGCCGAGAGGGGTTCTTAGCTCCTCGGAGCGGGGACCTCTGGCTCTGCCTGACAGGGGTGCATTCGAGGTCATGCGGAGTGTGTTAGAGCCTGGCTCTACTCCACAGTCGGCTCCGTCCGCCCCTCCCTCTATGCTGCCTCAGGGTAAGTCGACTCACTCCCTCATCCCGGACCGCAGAGAGCCAGCTCCCCAGGAGCCCCTGTGGGATTTCATCCTCTTCCGAGGCCTCTCCTGATTTGGCAGAAGAGCCCCTCGGAAGAGGAAGTGCAAGAGGAAACACATTGACTCACCTGAGTCTATCACGTCAGACACAGATTTGGATGATTCTGAGGGTTCCTCCCGTTCCCCTTCTGAAGATGTCTCATTTGCAGACATTCTGGAGATCCTGAAACAGAGGGGAAATTGGCCAGCCCTCAACCCTTCGGAGGACGAATCTGTGTATCTTGAGGCGTTTGGCTCTCGTCCTTCCACCTCCTGGGTGTCCCCCTCCTTCGACCCCCTCATGCAGGTGGTTGCTAAGAAGGCATGGACGGCTCCTGATTCAGTGGACCCCACTCCCAGGAGACCCTCTAAGTTCATCACAGCTCCATCAGACAAGCAATTTTTATCAAAAGGAGTTTCTGTGGATGCTATAGTGGTAGCTGCTGCCACAAAGAAGGAACTGGCTGATCCTTCAGTGCCTGTCCATCCACCTAACAAGGAATCTAGGTCCATGGATAGGTACAGGAAGCGGATGTTCTCCTCAGCGACATTTACCATGCGTTAAGCTGAACTACCTGTGCCATTTCACTCGTCTTCAAAGGGACTTGATCAAGGAAGCGAGTGAAATGTTAAAGGATCCTACAGCTGCGGGTTTCCAAGAAAAGATGAACACGCAGCTGGCTACCCTTAATTCCATATCCAACTCCTCCATGCGCCTCCTCTCTTATGCGGCCGATGGAGCGAGCAGAGCCGCAGGGACAGGTGTAGCCTTACGTAGGCACGCCTGGATGCGGCTATGCAATTTTGGACCCTTTCAAGGCGTCTTTCACGAACTCCCCTTTGATGGATCATCTCTTTGGTCCTCAAGTGAAAGAAACCCTGACTAGGTGCGAGACTGATGGCAAGACCCTTTCTGCCGCCGGAGTCCATTTTGACTCCTTCTAGGCCTTACCCCAAAGGCCAGAAGGGTGGGAAGATGTGGTTCCGTAAACAATCTCAAGGGACTTCGCCTGACGCACAGAGTCGTTTTCCTACCAAAGGCAGAGGTGGGAATAACAATGGTAGACGTCGCCCTAGGGGCAGGGGGGGGTCCGCAGAACCAGGGCAATCGGGAAGCCTTTCCTGACAAGCCCTTTCAGCATCCCTGAGGTGTTGCCCGACTGCCCATCTTCGAGGCAGTCGGGGAAGATTGTCACTGTACCCAGAAGCCTGGCTATCCCTGACTCAAGACAAATGGGTACAGTCCATCATTTCGAAGGCTATTCTATCCCCTTTCTTCGATTTCCAAATCAGTCAAAAATCCCTTCCAGATGTTCCACCGCTCAAAGGGATATAGCAGCTTTGGAAATTTCAAAACTGCTTGCAAAAAGAGCAATTCAGCCAGTGCCAGCAGACCAACAAGGATCCGGAATCTACTCAAGGTTCTTTTTAGTTCCAAAGAAAACAGGGGACTGGAGACCGATTTTGGATCTCAGTGTCTTGAACAAATCAGTCAAGAAAACAAGATTTTGGATGGTCACGCTGCAATCCATTCTTCCCCTTTTGGGCAAAGGAAACTGGATGTGCTCTATAGACCTTCAGGATGCGTACTATCACATAAAAATGAACAGACGCTCCAGAAGATTCCTCCGCTTCAGGCTGGGAACCAGTCATTTTCAGTTCAGGGCCCTGCCCTTTGGTCTCACCACTGCCCCGGGTGTTTACCAAATGCATGGCAGTGGTAGCTTCTCACCTGAGACTACAAGGATTCCAGGTGTTTCCATATTTGGACGACTGGCTTCTCACAGCTCCCACCAAGCATCTCCTTCTGATGGCCAGAGATTATACTTTTCGCGTTTGTCAAAAACTGGGTATTTCAATAAATTGCGAAAAGTCTGTTTTGTCGCCTTGTCGTACTATTACCTACATAGGCAAATTTAGATACTATAAACATGTCTGCAAGGCTAACGAACCAAAGGATATCAGACATTCACAAATTGGTGTCACTTCTTCTCAACAACAACAGAGTCAAAGCCAGGTTAGTTCTAAAGGTGTTGGGAATCATGGCAGCGCCATACCTCTCCTTCCATTGGCCAGATACCACATGCGGATACTTCAGTGGATGCTTTTACTCAATGGTCATACCAGGAACTTCCAATGTCTCACACCATTATGATCACGCAAGCGTGCAAAAGCATCTCATGTGGTGGATGTCTTCCCCAGCTCCTGTCGGAAGACCATTTGTTCCACCTCCTCCGGTTGCTACTCTGACAACGGATGCCTCCCTGATCGGGTGGGGGCATTATCAGGGCAGGACAGTCCAGGGCACATGGCAACCAAACGAATGCCACTTGCACATAAATGTTCTGGAGATGAGAGCAGTGCTTTTAGCATTGCAAGCCCTTCAAGACTCTCTTCCCTTGGGAACGATTGCAATCCAGACAGACAATATGTCTGTAGTGTGGTACATCAACAAACAAGGCGGAACCAGATCATACCCCTGTGTCGAGAAGCACTCAGACTGTGGCAATGGGCGATTTCTTCTCAGCGTTTTCTGATAGCAACGCACATCCCCGGGAAGTCCAACCACATTGCGGACAAGTTGAGCAGAGCTATACTCATGCCTCACGAGTGGTCTCTGAAAGACTCTGTAGTGAGAGAAATCTTTCTCAAGTGGGGTCAGCCTTGCTGCGATCTTTTTGCTACTCCCCAAAACAGCAAGTGCAGAGAATATTTCACTCTATTCCCTTTACCAGGCCAACCCAGCAGGGACGCTCTAGTCCAAGTTTGGCCCCGGCAGCTTCTGTATGCATTTCCTCCTTTCCCACTGATCTCTCAAGTAATACAGAAAGCTATCGCTCAGAAGGCCTCATTGATCCTCATTGCTCCTTACTGGCCTCGACAAGTGTGGTTCCCCTTTCTACATCAATTTCTTTTGAGCGACCGTGGAATCTGGACCTAGTTCCAGATCTTTTGATCCACCAGTCGGGTCAGTTTCATCGCTCCTCCCTCTCTGAACCTCACTGCTTGGTTCCTCCAATTCCAACCGTAGCCAGGCTTCCTCAATTATCTCACTCTGTTAGAGATATATTGATAGCTTCCCATAAATCTTCCACTCGAAAGATTTATTTGAGTAAGTGGAAACGCTTCTCATATTGGCCACAAGGAAAGGACATAGATCCTTTCACCGCTTCCATCCAACTAGTCCTTGATTTTTAGCTGAACTCTTCCATGCAGGTTCATCTCCATCTACTCTTAAGGTTCAATTGGCAGCTATTTCTAACTTCCATGTGGGTATTTCTGAATCTGCCCTAATGTCCCACAAACTTTGCAAAGCCTTTTTGAAAGGAGTTTTTCTTCTCAGACCTCCTATAAGAAATCCTCCTTCTCCTTGGGACCTAAATTTAGTTCTTGCTTCTTTGATTCTTTCCCCTTTCGAACCTGCAGCTTCATGTTCCTTGAAATTATTATCATGGAAAACTCTTTCTGGTGGCTATTACATCAGCCAGAAGAGTTTCAGAACTTCAAGCACTCAGTTGTCGTCCTCCTTATCTTTTGTTCCATAAGGACAGAGTATCCTTACGAACTAACCCGTCTTTTTTGCCTAAGGTGGTTTCAACATCAAATCTAAACCAAAGCATTGACCTCCCTGTCTTTTTTCCAGAGTATTCCAATAGGTCTGAACAAAAGTTACACTGCCTGGATGTTCATCGTCAATTAAGGTACTACTTGGATAGAACAAAACAATTCAGAAAATCTGATCAGCTATTTGTCTGCTATGCGGAAAGCAGAAAGGGACTTTCAGTTTCAAAGGTATCATTATCCAGATGGCTAACATCTTTGATTTCCCTGGTATATGAAATTAGACAACAGAAATTGCCTAATAAACCTAAAGCCCATTCCACCAGAGCTTTGGCTACTTCTTTAGCCTTCCAAGACAGACTGCCTATTGACACCATTTGTGCAGCGGCTACTTGGGCTACTCCTCACACTTTTATTTCTCATTATAAGTTGGATTTAGCTTCTAGGCATAGAGCTAACTTTGGTTCCACTGTTCTCAGGAGTCTGTTCCGTTAAGGCCACCCGGGACAAGGTGCTAGGACGGTCCCATCCAGCAAGAATGAAGGCGAGATAGACAACTTAACATATAGAAGTTATGTTCTTACCATAACGTTCCATGTTAGTTGTCTTCTTCTCGCGCCTTCTGCCCCACCCTCCTTCCCCTGGCCTGGACAGACCTAGAGGAGTTGTGATCGTGACCTCTTTCTACCACCTCTTTCTTAGTCATATGCTATTATGCATATTTCTTGGTACAGGATGTAGGTCACCCTTCTTTCTTCCTGTTGTTAGAGGTGGATTCTGTTTTACAGTTATACTGTTATTGTTATAAGCTGGGGTTAGCTTACAAACGAGATCTGAGGTAACTCTCGCCTAGCATTGTGGGATATAAGGGGAGCCTCGAGCCGGTGGAACCAACTCTCGAGCTTTTAGAGTGGCTGGAGCCGAGGTCGGCTCCGAACCCATCCAGCAAGAAGAAGGCGAGAAGAAGACAACTAACATGGAACGTTATGGTAAGAACATAACTTCTATTTATTGGATGCTCCTTTACAGCATGATACCTTGTTTGGTGTTAAGGCAGAAGAGGTGTTAAAGAAAATGGAGGATAAAGCTAAATCCATGCAAATAGTCAAGGATTTCTTACAGGTACAGCCACCTCGATTTAGCAGAAATTGGCCAACAAAGAATTGGTCCTTTCCAGCGTCAGACAGGCCACAGAGAGGCGGATTTTAACCCCAAGGCTCTAACAGACAATGACAGTGGGGCACCTCAACCCCAAAAGGAGGTGAGGACAAGTCTCAACCTTACAGGAAACAGTCCCAATGACTTCCCCCTTCGTACGCCAAGCACTTCCCTTTTGGCAGCCCCCTTAGGGAGAAAACTAGCACTTTTTTCACAATACTGGCAAACAATCACCCAAGGCAAATGGGTTCTGAATATTGTGACTCAAGGTTACAGGTTCCACTTTCATACTTTACCAAGGCTAAAAGGAATGCCAGACCTGCCACAAAATCAATGGGCAGATGCACAAAAACAAATTTCAGCCCTCATGGACATGAGAACTATTCAAAAAGTACCACAACAGGAACAAGGACAAGGATTTTACTCAAAACTCTTCTGGTCCCCAGAAAGGACAAGGCCTGGAGGCCCATACTAGACCTTTCAATTCTAAATACTTACCTGGATATTCAGAAATTCAAAATGTTGACATTACAGCAGCTTCTACCCATGCTGGGCAAGAAGGCTTGGCTTGTTACTCTGGACCTCAGAGGCATACCTGCATGTCCCTATCAAACAAAATTGCAGAAGATACCTCAGATTCAAAGCTGGTAGAATGCACTACCAATTCTCTGCACTGCCCTTTGGCTTATCTACTGCGCCCAGGGTCTTTACAAAGTGCCTGGCACCAGTAATTGCATTTTGCAGACAAAAAGGAATTCAAATATATCCATACCTGGACGACTGCCTCATTCAAGCAGAGACAAAGCTCATTCTTCTACAGCATCTGGCATTTGTAAAAAGGTTGCTAATTTCTCTAGGGTACACAGTAAACGAAAAGAAGTCAAAACTAGTGCCCTCACAACAGATTATATTCCTGGGTGCCAGCTTAAATACAACGGCCCAGATGGCTTATCTCACACCAGACAAGTTCAACTAACTCAATATTTTCAATTACTGGCAAAAAAGTCCCATCTCCCTGCAAGAAAAATTCTGCAGGCCCTGGGATTCATGGTATCCTGCATACTACTACTACCATATGCCAAACTGCATATGAGGAAACTACAATGGTACCTAAAAAGTGTTTGGACTCAACACTCCCACAGTTTAGAAGCAGTAATACCAATGATTCCCTGCCCTACAACAGGAGTTTCGATGGTGGGCACAGGCATGTCACCTAAACAAGGGTCAGCCTTTTACCCTACCCACAGCCAGGCAGACCCTAACAACAGATGCTTCGGATTACGCCTGGGGAGCACACGTGGCAGGAAAATGCATTCAGGCAAGTGGACCACAGACCAGATGCATCTTCACATTAATCAAAAAGAGATGTTGGCTGTTGAAAATGCCCTAACAGCTTTCAAGGACCTTCTGCATCCAGGACAATTATTATTAAAGACAGATAACACCACAGTAATGTGGTACATAAACAAGCAAGGGGGCACTCATTCTTATCCCCTATGCAGGCAAGCCATGACCTTGTGGAACACAGCTCTAACGTATCAAGTTCATCTGCAAGCACAATTCCTGCCAGGAAAGAAAAATACTCTGGCAGATGATCTAAGCAGAAATATCATGGACCCTCATGAATGGAAACTGAATCCACAAATTTTCAGCATGGTAATGCAAAAATGGGGATGCCCAGACATAAATCTTTTTTGCCTCCCCATTGAATTGCCAACTACAAAAATTCTGCACAAGGGACTTATCACACACAAGCATGGAAAGTGGATGCTCTCTCGTTCAGCTGGAAAAGCCTGAAAGTTTATGCCTTCCCACCACTGCCTCTCCTTTCAAAGGTGCTCTTAAAAGCCAGACAAGAAAAAACACAGATGATCCTGATTGCTCCAGACTGGCCACGCCAGCACTGGTACCCAATCTTAAAGAACTTAGCTCAAGGCCCACCATGGATTTTGCCTCAAACTACTCACCTTCTGACTTAGCAAAACAATCAGATCCTGCACGGTCAGCTCAAAACCCTAAACCTGGCTGCATGGCAGATTCATTAGTCAAACGGACAACACCTCTCTCTAAAGCTGTTATGGATGTCATTTTGGAGGCAAGGAGGCCTAGCACCAGGAAAGCTTACTCAGAAAAATGGAAGAGATTCTGCACCTGGAACCCGGCTCAAAGCCTTGACCCTCTTGTCCCAAACATTCCTCAGATTTTGCAATACTTAACTGAGATGCTGGACAAAGGCCTATCCTTCTCATCAATCAAGATCCACGCCTTTGCCATTTCAGCACATTACAACACGGATCCTCCTTTATTCTCTCATCCCTTGCTAAAGCAGTGCCTCAGAGGGGCTAAAAACATAAGACCGTCCCGGAGAGCACCAACACCAACTTGGGACCTCAATTTCGTTTTGGAAAAACTGACCCTGCCACCTTTTGAGCCAACCAATACAACTGATCTAAAATTTTTATCATGGAAAACAGCCCTGCACCTGGCAGTAACTTCAGCACAAAGAGTCTCAGAGCTACAGGCATTAATGGCAGTGGAACCTTTTATAATTTTCCATCAGGACATGGTTTCTTTAAGGACAAACCCTACCTTTATGCCAAAGGTGGTGTCTAGTGTGGCTCTTAACATAACCATCCATTTGCCAACTTTTTATCCAAACCACCAGAATAAAGGGGAGAAACTTCTGCACTCTTTGGACATACACAGGCAGCTACGTTTCTACTTGGACAAAACAAAAGCTTTCAGGAAAACTGAGCAACTGTTTGTGGCATATGCTGCAGGATCACAGGGCAAGGCTATCTCAAAGCAGGCTATATCCAAATGGATAGGACACTGTATTTGTTACTGCTACACACAGCATGGAAAATCAGTCCCTAATAACATTAGGCCACATTCTACCAGGGCAACAGCCACTTCAACAGCCTTTCTCAGAGGAGTTCCTACCAAGGAAATTTTGGAGGCTGCAACTTGGAATTCAGTGCACACCTTTACCAAGCATTACCCCTTGCCTCTTTACTCTAAATCCAGAGCAGGATTTGCCACTGCAGTTCTGCAGGGCCTCCTAGCCAATCCAAACTCTTTATAGTCCAGCCACCCAACCTTAGCTTTGGGATTCTACACAAGTGTAATGACTGCAGCAGTGTAACACGATGAACATAGTACAGTTTTGTACCTACCATAAATATAGATGTTCGAGTGTTCACACTACTGCAGTCCAGATTACCCTCACTCCATCCCCTCTGAACTAGCTGGACTTATCTATACCTTTCTATCCTATACAACCTTGGTGGTGTATTTGCTGGTAACTGAAGGTATTGTTTTTATTTTATATGTATATTTTTTTATTAGCAATATATATTGGCTAACTACTTGGGGACATCTGGGGCAAGAAAAACTGAAGAAAATGGCTTCGGATGCATCTTATATACCCCTGGTGCACTGACGTCAGGGAAGGAAGCGACAGCAACCGACGCTGGACCAAGACTTTGGAACTCTGGCCGACTGCATGATAACCCAAGTGTAATGACTGCAGCAGTGTGAACACTCGAACATCTACATTTATGGTAGGTGCAAAATTGTACTTTTCTTCCTTTGGGTGCTGTGTTTAATAATATGAATAAAAGTACATCTTTAACATCTTGTGTGGTTTTCAATGAAGTTTTGGTATTGGTATTTATTTATTAATTCAGTTTGGTAACAGGGCAGAACACTGATCCAACTGGATTTATTTCAGTCTTAGCCCAAATAAATATAAATGACATTAGACATGCAAGTTAACAAAAAGTATTATGAATGCAAACAAAATGTGTGTGCAGGTAGCAATGAATGAATAATAGTAAGTACACAGTATAGAGGATGATAAGAAGGGAGGGTTAGAATACTGAGGGAAGAAGAGAGTTATAGTGAAGGAATAGAGCATGAAGTGTAAAGCAAATGTAAAGAGAGACAGAAATTTAACTGTGTACAGTAAGTACTTGTGGAAAATATGTCACATGTTGGTGTAGGGAAGTATTGTCAGAAAGACAAATGTGCCTGACCGGTGAAGGGGTGAGTGGGAGATTAGGTGATTTATCCAGGGGGCAATAATTTGCAAATGGAGTCGGACCAGAGAGCGTCTTTATGCTGAACATGAAATGATGGGTACAACATTAGTGTGTGGACTAGGATGGAAAAGGCATGATTACTGCAATGAACTTAGGGGTTCAAGAGATGTGTTAGTGTGTCAGCTCTTGAATGATGGTTTACGATTTGGTAAATATTAAAGAGGAGATTTTTCTCAAGTGTGGACAGTGTGTCTGAGTGTCATATGATTAATGCTGAACCATGACCAAAGTACTCCATGAACAGTAGTGAGACTATGGGGGACAAACATGTAAGGTTTCACAGAAGAAATCAAACAGCAGATGAAAGTTATATCAGGACTTTTGAAGCATTATGACAAAAAACTCGAGCCCTAGGGAGGCGAGCCAAGTGAGTTTGTGAAGAAGCAATGTGACACCATGATGCTGTTCTGTTAAAGAATGGTGGTAGTCTAAAATATGTCTTTGGATCTAAGCAAATTTTTTTATTTTTAACAAAAGCTTGTAATGTTGTTGCAACTCCACTGCACAGAGGGCTAAAGCTCTGACTGTGTCGCATGTGACCATGGTTCAGCTAGCAGGTATGTATCTCTGCTGGGTAGGGAAGAGGTTCTGGTTTGACAAATTGGTGGCACTTAGCCGTGTGCCTCCTGTAGAGTTCTGAGCCAAGCAAGCTCACTCTACTATAGTGCATTAGTAGTACGTAATGAGGGCAAAACTAGCATGAGGAGGCACACCACCCCTTGGGAGGTACTGATTTGCAAGCACAGAGATGCCAATGAGGGGGGTGTTCCTTCAGGGAGTGGGGACACTCCTCCCTCTGTCCCAGCACTAGTAAGTTGGCCTGCTTCCTCCTGCCTGCCTGATTCTCACTTGGAATGGAAAGATGATGGTGGTGGTTCCCAGTTAAAAATGAGTGGGCCATAGGGCTCTTGCCTACCCTGGGAATACCCGACTTTCATTCTGCTGAAAAGATTGAATTTGTTGTTTGGAATTTGGGAAAAACATAACACAATAGATCACAGTTTCTAAAACTGAGTAAGTACTGATACTCTATGGCTGATGGGTTTTATGGTAGACTGAGAACTATTTTGGTTCAGCTCTTGTCATGGTGTGAGAAGTAATTTTTGTATCACAGTTTTGGTGAACTTTTAAGAGTATAATAGTTGAGTTGAGAGCAGGCCTGTATTTGTAGATCATGGTTTCTAGGAGACTACCATGCAGCAGTTGGTATAAATTTTACCTACCATATAAAAGTTTCAACAGTGTCCATGGACGTGCAGGTTTTCATTTCAAATGTTCATATTTTTCCCCCAGAAGAGATGCAGTATAAATCTATTTAGTCCATGCTCAAGAAGGTTACAAGGGCTGCTATCTTCGGTGGATTAAACAAATGCCTGACAAAGGGGGAGGTGGGGCATTTGTCACCTGTACTCCGAAAAGTATGAGATGAGAAAGCAGATATCATTTTCCCATTTGAGTGTATGGTAAACATTTGGGAAAATATCCCTAACGATGACTGAAAGTTAGTGACTTTTGCCCCAAAGTCTGATGTTTATAAATAGTTACCCAAAAGAAAACTTTTTTAATTAAGAAGCTTTCAATGGGCAAATGACACCTGGATGTCAAACTCGGACAGAGTTTTGTGTCTGTATTTAATCAACTGATCATAAGCTATTTGTGAATCTGTAGCTGAGCCTTTAAAAATTAGGTTACATCTTTAGTATTCATATGTAAGAAGGGCTCATAAGTAAGTGGGGCTGATCAGGGTAGCCATGGTTGTGATTACTCAGGTGTTTGTTTCATTTTTAAGTATTTTATTCTGTCTGGAAATCTCCATTTTTTTGGGGGTTCTGTTGTAGTGGTTTTGCATATAAATTGTTTAAACTGCATTGTTTGTTTGTTAATTGCAAAGTTAAAACTGTGTGAAGTGTTCTCAGAGGAGATAATGTGTTAGAATCTGATAACTGACTGAATTGTTTGCAAATATATAGATGTGAAGTTGTTCAATCTTGCCGTTCATTCATCACTGATGGGTTCGGAGCCAATCCCTTGGCTCCGATACGGCCGTTAGCAAGCTCGAGGTTTACCAAAAACTTGAGACCTAACCCCTTATCCCATGATGCACTGCCTGGAATACCCCAGATCTAGTTTGCCGCGGCACAGATCTCGTGTGTTTCCAGAGCTCAATTCCTTTATTGGAGAAATATAGGATTTATGCAAGTTAAATTCTTTCTTTCAATAACTAATTTTTATTTATTGCTATTTACTGTTTACCCCTTGTTCTCGTCTTATCTTTTGTATTAGGAAAGTGTAGATGTCCTTCAAGAATGCAACTGCAGTCATAACATATGGGTTGTCCTGCCTCAGGCAGCCCTCAGTCGGCCGAATTCCAAAGTCTGGGTCCGGCGTCGCCTCCTCTCCGACGGCACAACGGCTGGAGTATAAAGGCATCGGCTGACGCCATCTTCTTCAGTCTTTCTTGCCGTGCGGTGCCCGAAGCAGAAGCAGTTCGCAAGTGCCGGTCGGTTAGCTCCTGTGTTTCAGTACCGAAGTCATCTAAAAGCTAAGTACCCCATTGGGGAACATTTATTCTTGCCTCAGCCGATGTCAGAACAAATTGAG
Organism: Protopterus annectens; assembly: GCF_019279795.1. Taxonomy (NCBI): domain Eukaryota; kingdom Metazoa; phylum Chordata; order Ceratodontiformes; family Protopteridae; genus Protopterus; species Protopterus annectens. The sequence continues at coordinate 899,861,746 of NC_056747.1, read as the reverse complement.
AAAGTTAATAATTGTTTGTCTTGTGGTAAACAAATACCTCATAAGGACTTCCATTCTCTCTGCCTTCCTTGCCTGGGCCCAGACCACGACGTCTCGGCCTGTGCTGCCTGTGCTTGCTTTAATAAGCGCACTCTCAGGCGCCGGGCAGAATTCGCCGAGGACTTTTTCGGTGAATCTTTTGCGTATGTCATGCCGTCGGATCAACAGACAACCCAATCTGCTAAAAAACGCAAGGACCGGGACCGACATCCTCTGTCTGCGTCCACTACCGATGCTACTCCTAAACCCTCTGCTAGTGCTCTGATCCCTTCGGAAGTGGTAAATCAACTGCTCCAGGCCGACGACACAGCGTTAACACGACCTTCAGTCTCTGAGATCTCTCCGGTGCCGGTTGTTGATTTTCCTTCGGAAACCGAAGTTCTGGATTTACCCGACACCATTTCTGTGGACAAGGTTACGCCTGCACGTGGGGCTGCTAGGCCTCCTGTATCCATGTCCATCAAGGCCTTTGCACGTGCCAAGGCCGCCAGTCAGGCCAAGGCCCATCCTAAACCTGCCCAGGCCCCTTCATCTGATAAGCAGATCATGTCCCTGGCTACAGATCTTATTTCCCTTATCAGGGGTCTCAGCCTCATCCGGACAGGGGTTCTCAGCCACCTGCAGAGAAAAGGCCTAGAACTGAGCAGGCGGACGACCTCTCTTCGGATGAAGCCTCTGGGGATTCTGAGCATTCTGATACCCAAGAAGAATCCTTCCAGGCCTACGAGGACTCTGATGCTGAGGAATCAATTCCCTCTGCCTCCCCTCCAGAGGATTTCTCATTTGGTGAAGTCCTGCATTCCATGAGGGAACATTTTCAATGGCAGGGTCAGGAATTCTCTGACTCCAGGAAAAGGCTTCGTACCTTCCTCAAGCTTCCTCAGCACAGACCTTTGGCTATTCTACCAGTTATGGATGTTTTGGATGATGTTTTCTCTGACTCCAGTGCTAACCCTGATTCTCTTCCTCCTGCTCCTGTCAAGCCGGACAGATATTATAGGGTCCCTGACACTCACAAGCACCTTTTTAAGGCCCACTCTGTGGATCTAGAAACTATTTCACAGGGCCCCAAGGGAGTGGCTACCTCCTCTGCCAAAAACCCACTGCCAGCAGACAGAGAAGCAAGGTCCCTGGAGAGATGGGTAAAAAAGTATATACCTCTACTACCCTAGCCATGAGGTCACTTAACTGCCTTTTTCACATGTTTTAGTACCAAGATTTTCTCCTGGATGATTTACAGAAAAAGTTAGCCTCTCCTGAGCCTATTGATAAAAAGGTGTTGCAGGATCATATACATAACACTCAGCAGGTTAATAACCATTTTCTGCAGTGTGGTTATGATGCACTGGAAGCTTCATGTAGGGCAGCTATGACTGGGGCTGTGATACGTAGACATGCTTGGTTAAAGGATCACCCTTTGCCTGACCATGTTAAAGTAAAGTTACTGGATGCACCTTTGGAAAAACAGAAGCTTTTTGGTGCTAATGCACAAGATGTATTGAAATCCATAGAGGAAAAAGCAAAGTCAGTACAGACAGTCAAGGATTTCCTTCAGGTTCAGCCACCCAGATTCAGCAGAAACTGGCCCTCAAAGAATTGGTCCTTCCCCGGCTCTGACAAGTTTCAAAGGGGAAAAAGCAGACGTGCCCGAGGTAGAGGGCAATACTGAGGATCTTACAGGGGCCGCCAATGGCAACCTCCAAATCAAAGAAGTGGCGCAGACAGTTCAGCTGCACCACAAGGACAATCACAATGACTTGATTTTCATACCGCCTACAAAGGTTCAAAGAGAAGCACCTTTGGGTGGAAAATTATCCTTATTCTCACAAAACTGGCATATCTTAACCAAGGACAACTGGATTCTAGATTTGATAGACAAAGGTTACAGATTCCACTTCCACACATTACCAGTAAGACAAGGCATGCCAAATCTGCCACATCATCAAAGGGCAGAGGCACTCACTCAAGTTTCCAAGCTGTTAAGTATAAAAGCAATAGAAAGGGTTCCTCCTCAGGAGCAAGGCCAGGGATTTTATTCAAGACTGTTCCTTGTTCCAAGAAAAGAAAACAAATGGAGACCCATACTGGACTTGTCAACTCTAAACACATTTCTCATTGTGCCAAAGTTCAAAATGCTGACGTTGCAGCAACTCCTTCCCATGTTGGGCAAGGGGTCTTGGCTGGTCACTCTGGACCTCAAGGAGGCATACCTGCATGTCTCAATCAGACAAAGCTGCAGAAGATACCTCAGATTTCTTGCAGGGACAGAGCATTATCAATTCTCAGCATTGCCGTTTGGCTTATCTACTGCGCCCAGAGTGTTCACGAAATGCCTGGCATCAGTAGTGGCACACTGCAGACTGCAGGGGATTCAAATATACCCCTACTTGGACGACTGCCTCATACAAGCAGACAACAAACAAACCTTAAAAGAAAATTTGGACTATGTCATGCATCTGCTGCAGGCCTTGGGATACACAGTCAACATTCAGAAGTCAAAACTACTGCCATCCCAACAGATTATCTTCCTAGGAGCCAAACTGGACACAGAAAACCAAATGGCCTACCTCACAGAGGAAAAACAGCAACATTTACCAGAGTACTTCAAAGGCCTAGCAAAACTCTCCCAGCTAACTGCAAGGAAAATCCTGCAGGCCTTGGGTTTCATGGCATCTTGCATCCTTCTGATACCTTTGGCAAGACTTCATATGAGAAAGCTGCAATGGTATTTAAAAAACTTATGGTCCCAACACAGCCAAAGGCTCGAGGACATAATCCCACTTATTCCATGTCTGCAAAAGGAATTTTTATGGTGGGCTCAAGCCAGTCAGCTAAACAAAGGCATGTCTTTCAACAGACCTCAAGCAGGCCAAATGATTACAACAGACGCCTCAGACCATGGATGGGGGGGGCGCACATGGAGGGCAGATGCATTCAAGGTCTTTGGACGCCAAAGGAAAGACATCTGCACATAAACCAAAAGGAGATGTTGGCAGTGATACATGCAATCGAGACTTTCGAAAAATCACTACAACAAGGACATTTGCTAATAAGGACAGACAACACCACTGTCATGTGGTACATAAACAAGCAGGGAGGCACTCATTCCTATCCCCTCTGCAGACTAACAATGCTTCTCTGGGAAAAATCCCTGAGCCTGAAGATACATTTACAATCCCAGTTTGTACCAGGCAAGGACAATGTACTGGCGGACAAGCTGAGCAGAAATTTCATGGATCCACACGAATGGATGCTGCACCCTCACATTTTCTCTCAGCTGACAAAGACATGGGGAAGACCGGACGTAGATCTTTTTGCTTCCCACTTGAATCATCACCTGGAAAAGTTCTGCACAAGGACTCACCATCCTCTAGCCTGGAAAACGGATGCTCTCTCCTTCAGCTGGAATTCTCTAAAAATTTATGCATTCCCTCCTCTACCTCTGCTGACCAAGGTGATATTGAAGATCAAAGCAGAACAACCAACAGGCATCTTGATAGCTCCAGACTGGCCAAGGCAACACTGGTACCCATTGCTATTGACCATAACTCGGACCAAACCATGGCATCTGACCCTATGGCCCCTGCTCCTAACACAACACAATTACAGGACTGTACATCAAGACCTGAAAACATTACATCTGACAGCCTGGAGGCTACCATGACTTCTCCACCTAACTCTTTTTCCAAATCAGTTCAAGAGATCTTGCTGGAAGCACACAGACCTTCCACCAGAAAAACCTATTCAGCCAAGTGGAAGAGATTCAGCATCTGGAATGCCAACAGGGGTCAGGACACAGCATTACTGAGTATTCCTCAGATATTAGAATACTTGGCAGAATTATTTCATACTGGACTCTCATACTCTTCAATAAAGATTCATGCCTCAGCAATCTCAGCAAAATACAACTGTGACCCTCCAGTATTTTCTCATCCTCTGCTAAGACAGTTTCTAAGAGGGATAAAGAATATCAAACCTCCCAAAAAACAGCCAGTTCCTGCGTGGGACCTCAACTACGTGTTGGAAAAATTAACTCTTCCTCCATTTGAGCCAGCAGCAACTTCAGAAATGCAATTTCTTTCATGGAAGACGGTCTTCTTATTGGCAGTCACATCTGCAAGAAGAGTTTCGGAGATACAGGCACTCATGGCAGTGCCTCCCTTCCTCATTTTTCATCAAGACAGGGTTTCTCTAAGAACCAGTCCTACATTCATGCCAAAAGTTATTTCCAGGGTGTGTCTAAATCAAGCTATTCACCTGCCTACATTCTTCCCCAATCCTCAAAATAAGAGGGAAAAACTACTGCATACTTTGGACATACACAGACAACTACGTTACTACTTGGACAGAACTAAGACCACCAGAAAGTCTGACCAACTGTGTTTGTAGCATATGCTGCTGGAGTACAAGGAAAGGCAATCTCCAAACAATTTCAAAATGGATTGGACACTGCATCAGATTCTGCTATTCTTTCTATGGAAAAGGTGTGCCAGCCAATATTAGGCCACATTCCACCAGAGCTATAGCCACTTCCACAGCTTTCCTAAGAGGAGTGGCAACAAAGGACATTTTAGAGGCTGCTACATGGAGCTCCGTGCATACATTTACCAAGCACTACAACCTGCCCTTATACTCCAGATCCCGAGCAGGCTTTGCTTTGGCAGTCCTGCAGGGGATTTTAGCTACACCATCCTTATCTTAGTTCATCCACCCCCAGCTTGGCTATGGCATTCAACCCATATGTTATGACTGCAGTTGCATTCTTGAAGGACATAGTACAGTTTTGTACCTACCATAAATGTAGATGTCCGATAGATATGCAACTGCAGTCGGATTTTCCCACCCTCCTACCCCTCTGTATCCTTCTTTTTGGGTCCCTACCCCTTTTCCCATCAGCTGGGGGTATTTCCTATGGTGTATCTGTTTATTACTGTTGTGCATGTTTGGGATTATTTTTATCCATTTACCAAATTTAGCCTTCCTAGGAGGGCACCTGGCATCTGGGGCAAGAAACACTGAAGAAGATGGCGTCGGCCGATGCCTTTATACTCCAGCCGTTGTGATGTCAGAGAGGAGGCGACACCAGCCGACGCCGGACCCAGACTTTGGAATTCGGCCGACCGAGGGCTGCCTGAGGCAGGACAACCCATATGTTATGACTGCAGTTGCATATCTATCGGACATCTACATTTATGGTAGGTACAAAACTGTACTTTTTTTTAAGTGCCCCTTGGGCCTACTTGTCAGGGCGTAGTTGTGAATTAACTAACTAACTCTATAGTTAACAGCAGTTGTCTTTTTTTTAGTTGTGCAGTAACAACTTCTTTAAAAGTTTTTTAGTTTACTTTAGGATGTCACAGGACAAGGACAAACAGTCTAAATCAGGCTTCAAAAAATGTCCAGATTGTGAACAAAAAATGTCCATCACCGATTATCATGGAAAACAGCCCTGCTCCTGGCAGTAACTTCAGCACGAAGAGTCTCAGAGCTACAGGCATAAATGTCAGTGGAATCTTTTATAATTTTTCATCAGGACAGGGTTTCTTTAAGGACAAACCCTATATTTATGCCAAAGTGGTATCTAGTGTGGCTCTTAACCAAACCATCCATTTGCCAACTTTTTATCCAACCCCCCAGAATAAAGGGGAGAAACTTCTGCACTCTGTTGACATACACAGGCAGCTATGCTTCTACTTGGACAAAACAAAAGCTTTCAGGAAACCTGAGCAACTGTTTGTAGCATATGCTGCAGGATCACAGGGCAAGGCTATCTCAAAGCAGACTATATCCAAATGGATAGGACACTGTATTTGTTACTGCTACACACAGCATGGACAATCAGTCTCTAATAACATTAAGCCACATTCCACCATGGCAACAGCCACTTCAACAGCCTTTCTCAGAGGAGTACCTGCCAAGGAAATTTTGGAGGCTGCAACTTGGAGTTCAGTGCACACCTTTACCAATCATTACCACTTGCCTCTTTCCTCTAAATCCAGAGCAGGATTTGCCACTGCAGTTCTGCAGGGCCTCATAGCCAATCCAAACTCTTTATAGACCAGCCACCCAACTTTAACTTTGGGATTCTACCCAAGTGTAATGACTGTAGCAGTGTAACACGATGAACTAGTACAGTTTTGTACCTACCATAAATGTAGATGTTCGAGTGTTCACACTGCTGCATTCCAGGTTACCCTCCCTCCATCCCCTCTGAACTAGCTGGACTTGTCTATACCTTTCTATCCTATACAAGCTTGGTGGTGTATTTGCTTGTAACTGAAGGTATTGTTTTTATTTTATATGTATATTTTTTATTAGCAATATGTATTGGCTACCTACTTGGGGGCACCTGATATCTGGGGCAAGAAAAACTTAAGAAAATGGTGTCAGATGCATCTTGTATACACCTGGTGCACTGTCGTCAGGGAAGAAGCGACAGCAACCGATGCTGGACCAAGACTTTGGAACTCTGGCCGACTGCGGGACTGCATGATGGCAGGATAACCCAAGTGTAATGACTGCAGCAGTGTGAACACTCTAACATCTACATTTATGGTAGTTACAAAACTGTACTTTGGACAGGTTATGTTGGTATGGGGTGGAGTTTGGTCACTGTGGAAGTCCTGAAAGGGTTTAAGACGTTTAAACTACCAGTTGTGAGTCTGCTTGTTGTTATCTTGACAGATGCAGTAGCTCTAATAATTGGCAGAAGTTTATGCAAGGCAATTTGCTTTGTTAGTGATTGGAACCGCTGAGTTGTAGGTTCATAGGTTGGTACTTGGCTGTCGGCCCTTGGGCCTATACAAGCCTAGCCATAACAATTCCCTGGATATTTCTTCCCACAATATTTACTTCTCTGGACCCCTGTCTAGCAGGACGACTGACATGATCCCTGGGCTGAATTTCCTGTCTCCCATCCAATCATCAAGGTTCCTTTTGAAGAGGGCCAATGAGGCACTCTGTTGGACATGTATGGGCAGGCTATTCCAGAGTATGTGGAGTCTCTGGGTCAGGAACCTATCCCTCCAGCATGTTTTATTCATTGTGATGACAAGGTTTAGATCTTTGGAGCGTGTGTCTCTGAGGGATTGGGATTTCTTTAAGTGGAGCATGTCCAACAGTTCAGGGTTTGACATGGCCTTGTATGTTAAGCAGAGATCACCTCTGAGTAGACGATATGCCACAGAGTATAGCTGGAGTTTTTTTTTTTAGACGGTCAGCATATGGCATCTGCTTTAGGCCTGTGATTCTTTTAGTGAGGTATTTCTGTGGCCTTTCCAGTTGTTGCAGATGTCTTGTGAGGTACATACCAAATGGGGCATTATGCTCTATAATGTGTCTAATGAGGGATGAGTACAGTGGGACAATGACCTTCTTTTTGCTGGATGAAAAGCCCTTAGTGATGAGGTGTGCCACATAGAAGGACTTCCTGACTGTTGTGGCGACGTGGTTATTGAAAGTGAGACCACTGTCCACCTGTGTCCCTAAGTCTCTCATCACACTTTAGATGTTTAGTGTCCTGCCACCTATGTGGTAATTCATGGATCTTCATCGTGTTTCACTGTTGCAGTCATTACAATTGGGTTATCCTGCTGGCAGGCTACCCGCAGTTGGGCCGAGTTCCAAAGTCTAGGTCTGGCGTCGGTTGCTGTCACCTCCTCCCTGACGTCAGTGTGCCAGGGGTATAAAAGATGCAGTCGACGCCATGTTCTTCAGTCTTTCTTGCCATGCGGTGCCCGAAGCAAAAGCAGTTTGCAAGTGCTGGTCGGCCGACTCCTGAGATTTTCAAATTTGAATTTCAGATCCAAAGTCTTCATTAAAGCTAAGTACCCCGTTGGGGAAACTTTTTTCTTGCTCCAGACTGATGTCAGAAAAAGTTAATAATTGTATTTCTTGTGGGAAGCAAATACCTCATAAGGATTTTCATTCTTACTGTATTCCTTGCCTAGGCCCTGACCACGACGTTGCTAGTTGTCGGTTTTGTGCTAGATTTAACCGACGCACTATTAAGCGTCTGTAGGATTTTGCATTTCATTACTTTGGCTGAAGATTCAATTATATAATGCTGTCAGAACAGCTGACTACTGGAGTTTATAAAAAGCGCAAAGAAAAAGAAAAGGACAGGCATCCGAGGTCCAAAACAGACGACGAGGCTTTTGCTATGCTTGTTGCCGGTTCTCAGTGAGGCGCTTTCGCAGCCCCTAACGTCCGCTACCTCAGAGCCACAGGCTGCTTCTGACTCCCACATGGAGCCAACTAGGCTGTTGGATATTCAAGGTATTGGAGTCTCAGAAACTATTCCCTCAGATGGGTCCGGAGCCGCTGAGCAGGCATCGGCTTCTGAGGGTGTTTTCAGGCCTACACAGTTGTATGTAAAGCCAACTTCAGCTTCAAAGGCAAAGACTAAAGCAGCTCTAAAGAAAAAGAAACAAGTACAGCATTCTTCTGGACAGGCCTCCATGCCTAAAAAACAGATGCTTAAAATGGCTGAAGACCTAATTACTTTGATCAGGGGTTCCCATCCCCTTCCTCATAAGAGACCTAGGCAAGAGATAGAATATGAATCTTCAGATCAGGTTTCCATTTCCTCTGATTCCTCTTCTGAACATGAATGTTCCCTTCCTCCCTATGAGGATTCTGATGCTGAAGAATCTGTCCCTTCAGCCTCTCCTCCTGAGGATTATTCTTTTGGGGAGACCCTGCATACTATGAGGGAGCATTTCCATTGGGAGAGCCAAGATTACTCGGAATCCAAGAAAAGGCTCAGAGACTTCATTTTAGTACCCCACCACAGGCCCCTTGCTATTCCTTCTGTTTTAGACATTGTAGATTATATTTTTTCAGAGTCCGGTCTATCTCCTGACACTCTACCACTAGCTCCTGTTACACCAGACAGATACAACAGGATTCCGGATTCACATAAATTTCTTTACAAAAACCCTGCTGCTGACCCAGAAACTATTTCTCAGGGTTCCAAGGGGGTCAAGGCTTCCACTGCAAAAAACCCTATCCCCTCTGATAGGGATTCAAGGGCCCTGGACAGATGGGGGAAAAAGATTTATACTTCTGCTACCTTGGCTGTAAGAGCTTTAAATTGTTTGTTTCATATGCTTAAATATCAGCAATATCTTATGTCACTGCTTAAACAGAAAATGTTGACAAATTCAGACTGTACAGAAAACAAAGAAATGCAGGATTTATTGCATGCAGCTGAACAAGTGGGAAAGCATGCTTTGCAATGTGGTTTTGATTCTCTAGAGGCCTCCTGCAGGGCCGCAGTTACAAGTTCTGTCATCAGGAGGCATGCTTGGTTAAAAGAACAGAATCTGCATGATCATGTTAAAGCAAAACTATTAGATGCTCCATTACAACATGATAGCTTGTTTGGTGTTAAAGCAGAAGAAGTGTTGAAGAAAATGGAGGACATAGCTAAATCTATGCAAACAGTGAAGGATTTCTTACAGGTACAGCCTCCCAGAATTAGCAGGAACTGGCCTGTAAAGAATTGGTCCTTTCCAGTGTCAGACAGGCCACAAAGAGGCAGATACAGACGCCCCAGAGGCAGATCACAGCCCCAAGGCTCATACAGGCCTAAGCAATGGGGTGCTTCTACCTCTAAAAGTGGAGAGGAAAAATCACAGCCATACAGGAAACAGCCTCAATGACTTTCCCCTGCCAACACCAAGCACATGCCTTCTGGTAACTCCTTTGGGGGGAAAACTAGCACTTTTTTCACAAAATTGGCACATGATCACCCATTACAAATGGGTCTTAAATATCATATCTCAAGGTTACAGGTTCCATTTTCACACCCTGCCAATGCCAAATGGTATGCCAGACCTGCCATGCAATCAATGGGCAGAGGCACAAAAACAAGTTTCATCCCTCATGGACAAGAGAGCCATTCAACAAGTACAACAGCAAGAGCAGGGACAAGGATTTTACTTGAGGCTATTCTTGGTATCCAGAAAGGACAAAGCCTGGAGACAAATACTGGACCTGTCTATCCTAAACACATTCCTGGATATTCCAAAATTCAAAATGTTAACTCTGCAGCAGCTTCTGCCCATGCTGGGCAAGAAGGCTTGGCTTGTGACTTCAGACCTAAAAGAGGCATACCTGCATGTCCCAATCAGACAGTCATGCAGAAGATACCTCAGATTTATAGCTGGCTCAATGCACTACCAATTCTCTGCACTGCCCTTTGGCTTATCTACTACGCCCAGGGTCTTCACAAAATGCCTGGCACCAGTGATTGCATTTTGCAGACAAAGAGGAATACAAATATATCCTTACTTGGACGACTGCCTTTTTCAAGCAGAGAACAAGGACACTCTGCTGCAGTATCTGGCATTTGTAAAAAGGTTACTAACAGGTCTAGGGTACACAGTAAACGAAAAGAAATCAAAACTCGTACCCTCTCAAGAGATAATATTCCTGGGTGCAAGCTTAAATACAACTGCCCAGATGGTTTATCTCACGCCAGACAAACACAGACAACTGACTACTTATTTCAAAATGTTGGCAACAACGACCCAGTTATCTGCAGGCTTTGGGCTTCATGGCATCCTGCATTCTACTAATTCCATATGCTAGACTGCATATGAGGAAACTTCAATGGTATCTAAAAAGTGTTTGGACTCAACATTGACTTACTAAGTACATCTGCAAGCACAATTCCAGCCAGGAAGGATAAATACTCTGGCAGACGAACTAAGCAGAAACCTAATGGATCCCCACGAGTGGAAATTGGATCCACAAGTATTCAGCGTGGTAACAAAGAACTGGGGATGCCCGGACATAGACCTATTTGCTTCCCATCACAACTGCCAACTACAGAGATTTTGCACAAGGACTTATCACAAGCAAGCATGGAAAGTGGATGCTCTTTCTTTCAGCTGGAAAAATCTAACATTATATGCCTTTCCTCCTCTGCCTCTCCTCCCCAAGGTTCTCCTCAAGGTCAGACAAGAGAAGCCAAAAATTATACTGATTGCCTCAGACTGGCCCCGCCAGCACTGGTACCCAATCCTAAAGAGCTTGTCTCAGTGCCCATCTTGGACATTACCTCAAATGCCTCACTTATTGACCCAACAAGACAGTCAGATACTGCACAGCCAACTCAGGACCTTAAACCTGGCAGCATGGCAGATAATGTAGCCATTCAAGACACACCTCTCTCTAAAGCATTGATGGATGTTGTTTTGGAGGCCAGGAGGCCTAGCACCAGAAAATCTTATGCGGAAAAATGGAAGAGATTCTGTGCTTGGAACCAGCACAAGGTATTAACAAGATTGTTCCAAATATTCCTCATATTTTGCAATACTTAACTGAGATGCTGGATAAAGGCCTTTCCTTTTCATCAATTAAAATTCATGCCTCTGCCATTTCAGCTCATTACAATACAGAACCACCTATTTTTTTTCACATCCATTATTAAGGCAGTACCTCAGAGGGGCCAAAAACATAAGACCTCCAAGGAGAGCCCCAGTACCTGCATGGGACCTCAACTATGTCTTGGAAAAACTCACACTGCCTCCGTTTGAGCCAGCCTCTGCAGCTGATATAAAATTCTTATCCTGGAAAACAGCTCTGCTCCTAGCAATAACCTCTGCTAGACGAGTCTCAGAGTTACGGGCACTCATGGCTGTGGAACCTTTTTATCATTTTCCATCATGACAGGGTTTCTCTGAGGACAAACCCTACACTTATGCCTAAGGTAGTGTCCAGTGTGGCCCTTGACCAAACAATTAATTTGCCTACCTTTTACCCAAACCCACAGAATAAGGGTGAGAGACGTCTGCATTCTTTGGACATTCACAGGCAGCTGCACTTCTATTTGGACAGAACCAAAGCTTTCAGAAAGACTGAACAGCTTCTAGTGGCATATGCTGCAGGATCACAAGGAAAGCCTATCTCAAAACAGACTATTTCAAAGTGGATAGGCCACTGCATTCGTTTCTGCTATTCATTGCATGGCAAATCAGTGCTTAAGAGTATTAGGCCACATTCAACCAGAGCAACAGCCACTTCAGCAGTCTTCCTCAGAGGAGTACCAACCAAAGACATTTTGGAGGCTGCAACTTGGAGTCCAGTGCATACTTTTACAAAGCACCATCACTTACCTCTCTACTCTAAATCCAGGGCAGGCTTTGCCACTGCAGTTCTGCAGGGCCTTATAGCCTCCCCTAATCCTATTTAGCACCAGCCTCCCAACCTTAGCTTTGGGATTCAACCCAATTGTATTGACTGCAACAGTGAAACATGATGAACATAGTACAGTTGTGTACCTACCGTAAATGTAGATGTTAGAGTGTATTCACTGTTGCAGTCCAGCTTACCCTCCCACCACCTCCCTTTTCTTTGCTTGGACTTATCTGTACTTCTCTATTCTATACAACCTATGTGTGGTGTATTTGCTTGTAGATGAAGGAAAAGTTGTTTTTTTTTCTGTATGCATGCTTTTTGGCATAATTTAGCCTACCATTTTAGGGGCACCTGACATCTGGGGCAAGAAAAACTGAAGAAAATGGCGTCGGCTGCATCTTTTATACCCCTGGTGCACTGACGTCAGGGAGGAGGCAACAGCAACCAACGCCGGACCTAGACTTTGGAACTTGGGCTGACTGCGGGTAGCCTGCCAGCAGGATAACCCAGTTGTAATGACTGCAACAGTGAATACACTCTATCATCTACATTTATGGTAGGTACACAACTGTACTGTACATGTTTTTTTCCAAAGGGGATAACTGTACATTTCTTGGCATTAAGCTTGAGCCCATGGCTCTGGCACCAGGCATCTGTTTCTGTAAGGCCCTTTTGTAGAATATCCACATAATTTGGGGATTCAGTACTGGCTCCCAGTTTGCAGTCATCTGCGAAATTTGTTAGCCAGAGTCCCTTAGTGTTGGCCTGTACTTCAGAGAAGTTGATGCCAAACAAGAGTGGTCCCAGGACTGAACCCTGATGTTATTCCACTTGTCACTTGTCTTGAGCTGGATTTGGAGTCTGCTACTTTTACAGTCTGGGTTCTGTCATTAAGCCAGTTGGCAACCCATCAAGTGACGTAGGGATTTATGCCCAGCTTAGTAAATTTATCTATGATTCCAGAGTGGGGGATGGTGTCTATGGCCTTGGCGAGGTGCAGATAGGCTGTGTGGACAGCCTTACCCTCATCCACAACTCTGGAGACTGATTCGAAGAAGTCAATCAGATTCAGGAGACAAGCTCGGCTCTTCACAAACCCAAACTGGGTGGGGTCCAGTGTTTGAAGATTGGCAATGTCTTTGTTTAAGTTCCATGGTAATGCGTTCCATGCCCTTGCAGATCAGGCTTGTCAGACTGATGGGACGGTAATTCCCGGGATCCAAAGTGGATAGCTCCCTTGTGGAGTGGGATAACTGTAGCTGTGCGCCACTCAGTGGGCACGAAGCCTGAGGTGAGGCTATGATTAAACATGACACTTATTTGAGGTGCCAGTTCATTTTGTAGTTCATGTAGTACACAGCCTGGGATGTCATCTGGTCCCATGGATGCTGTATTCTTATCTTTGGAGAGTGCGGTTTCTACCTGTATGGCCGTGATTACCGGAATTTAGCAATCTTTTGGTATTGAGATGGGCCCTTTAGGGAGTGAGAGGGGGATGAAGTTGGCACTCAATCAATCTGCCGGGATATTGGCAATATCCTTGGGATCAGTATATTTAATGCCATTCTGTTGCAGCTCAGAGCAGATCTGAGGATTGCCATTTAGATTCCTGACATAACTATAGAATGCCTTGTGGTTGTCTTTGGAATCTTTGGCAGTTTTTTCATAACTAGCTTTTGAGGATTTTATGAGGGATCTCAGCTTCTTACTGAGGCTGGTGAGGGAGTTTTTTTCATCCTGGGATTTTCCTCTTTTCTGCAACAGTTTCTTCCTTCTGTTGTATAGCTTGTTTATAGCAGGGGACCACCAGATTGGCTTCCTTTTTTTGGAGAAGAGCATCTTGGTTCTATTTGGCATGGCACGATTCATGCACGAGTGGATGTGCTCGTACAGTGCCTTAGTGTAGGATTCTGCAGTCGAACTTTCAGATCCCGTCTGCACGGGTGTCGTGAAGTTTGTCACTTCTGACTTGAGTAGCATGAAGTTGGCTTTGAAGAAGTTTTGTAAAGAGGTTTCCTTACTGGGGGGGTGGGATGTGGATGGTCAAGGGTGATTTGCTTATGGTTAGACCTGACCAATGAGGGGGTGACCACTGGTGTGGAGCATCTGTCTCCCTTGTTGATAATGACCAGGTCTAGGATATTGGAGCCCCTGGTGGGACAATGGATTAGTTGATCCAGTGCTTTGGAATTTATGAATTCCAAGAACCGTTTGGAAAAGGAGTTAGTACCCTAGTAGTTTTCCCAGTTAATGGCAGGGTAGTTGAAGCCAGTATTAGGGTGTTTGGTTGTATCTTAATATTTTCCAGTATGTTTAGATAGGTGTAGTGAGAATCTTGAGGCATGGTGGGGGATCTGTAGCAAGCTACAATTTGGATTGCAGTCTTACCTAGTGTTAGTTGCACCTGCAGAATTTCAGATGTATTGTGTTGGGCAACTAGCCTGGAGGTGTGAATATCCTTGGTGAATATGGACACTCCTCCACCTTTAATGTTTCAGTCTTGGTTTTGTGGCTGAAAAGTGTGGTAAGAGTTGTAGCCTGGTATTGCAAGGGTGCTCTCTGGAGCCTTGAACCAGGTCTCAGTTACTGCACCAGATATCGATGTTCTCCATTTTTAGGAGTACCTCGAGAGAGTGCATTTTGAGGTTTAGACTTCTAGCATTGAGTAGCATTACCTTTAGATTTTGCATGCTTGTACCTGTTACGGTGGTGGTTTTGTCCTTTGAACTTTGCCTAAAAAAGACACTATAGGGGTGGCAAGAGCCTTAGCCAGTAACCTGAATCCCTGGGGCGACAGGTGCAGACCATCTCTGGCAAAGCATCGTGGTCTGTCAATCATGTCGTCCCAGGCAGACAGATACTGGATCCCCTTTGAATGATACCAGAAGCTTAGCCAATAGTTGAAGTCAGTCATTTTGTCCTTATATTGTGGTATCATTCTGGGCAAAGGCAGGATGCTACTCAGTCATCACGGCCTTATTCCTCTTCCTCAACTACTACTCCTTTAAAGATAAAAAAATGCACCCTCTTCTTCTGAGGAAGAATTGTCTAATTCTGACCAAGAAGGCCTAGATTATGCTTCTCAAATTTCTTCTGTCATTTGCATTTGAATCGGAGGCAAATAAAACTTTTATCCTTTGACTCCCCTAATGAGGAAATTTCCTTTGGAGAATCTCTTTATATGAGAGGGTAAAGAGGTATCTGACTCCCAAAAAAGATACCAATAACTTCAAAACATGGACACTGCTAAGCCTTTTGCTATCCCCCCAATTTTAGGTGGTAGTAAGATGCCTTTTTAGTTTGTTCATTGTCCCCCTGATTTCCAAACCCTGGCTTCTAAGAAGCCTGAAAGGTTTTACAAAGTTCTGGATGTTCATAAATATCTTTACAAAAATCCCACTGTTGATCCTGCTGTCATTTCACTGGATCCTGGCAAAGGAACTAGAACTTCTCCTTCTTGTAATTCCATTCCTAATGATAAGGACAGCAGAGCCATTGACATGCATGGCAAAAAAGTATGCACGTCTGCTACTGTAGCTTTTAGAGCTGTTAATTGCCAAACTCTCATGATCAAGTTCCTTCAATCTATTCTGAGCAGTATGGGACAGATTTTGGCTAACCTTCTTAAGTTTTGACTTTAAGGCTAATGGACATGCTTAATTCTGCATCTCCGGTAGATAAAAATCCCATCAGATGGTATGAATGCAGCATCTGTTGTTGCTGCTTACGGGTACTGTTATAAAAGGCATGGTTGGTTAAGACAGCATCCCTTCCCAGAAGATGTAAAAGCTCAATTACTAAATGCTCCCCTAGACAAGAACTTAGCTGGGAAAGCTTCTGTTTAAGTTTTTCAAAATGTTAGAAGAAAGGGTGGAGTCTCCAGTGAATTCTTGCCATTTCCTAAATTTCAGAGGAACTGTCCAACCAGTCTAGGATACCTTTCTCATAAACCTGCCAAGTCAGGTCAGCAAAAATCTGGAAAAGAGCAATTTAAAAGGAAATGGCAAGAAGACTTCAAAAGAAAACCTAATATATTTTGGATCCAATACTCAAAGAAAAAACTTGATTAGCTTTGCAAAGTAATGCCTTTTCTCCCCCACCCTGGCCTCCTTTGCAGAATTTTAGGGAACCTGTCTCTTTGCATTCCTGCTTGGCAATCTATAACTACAAACAGTTTGGCTGTAGATATTGAACATGGTTAAAACTCCAGTGGGCATCTTTCCCCACTCCCTCAAGAATCCTTCAAACCCAAAATGATCAACTTCACTTGATTCTGCCATTTAATTCAGAATTAACTGCTTTTGGGGGGGGGTGTAGATCCAGTTCCTGCAGTTCAGTGGGGAAAAGTGTTTACTCAAGACTTTTTTTTTTCTTGTAGCCAGGAACGACAGCGCCTGGAGTTAATTCTAGATCTATACAGACTAAATGTGCATTCCAAAAATTCAAAATGGTGACACTTAACTTTACTCCTATTTGTCCTCAAACCTTTTTGGTCACTCTAGACCTAAATGATGGTTATCTTTGTATTGCTGTTATGAAGGTCATATCCTTTTTGAGATTTTTTTGGTTTGGGATTGCAGTATCAGTTTTGTTCTTTGCCTTTCATTGTGTCTACCACTCCAAAAATCTTTACCAAGTGCCTTGCTTTTATTATAAGCATACTGCAGATTTCAAGGCATACACATTTTTCTTTAATTGGATGATTTTCTGATCTTGGCTTCAATTAGTCAGGAAGTTTCCACAGCCTTACAATTTGCAGTAAGTCTTTTCTACCACCTGAGATTTATCCTGAAAACCACCAGCCCTATGTTTGACTTGGTCTAGTTTTCCTGGGATGTCTTTTCAGACACATGATGACGTCTTTTCTTCCGCCACAAATCTCACAAAAATATCATCTGAACTTCCTTAGTCTTTCTCTTCAAGATCATTTCTAGGAATTCTAGGTGTCATGGCTTTTTCATCCTGATGATAATCTGTGCTAAACTTCTTATGAGAAGGATACAGTGATTCCTCAATTCTGTTTGGGCTCAGCACTCTCATCCTCGGTATCACCCAATTATAGTTCTCAAGTTTGTAAGTTTGTATAAAAAAAAAATAATAATTTAGTGGACGAAGTAAGCTCTGTCCAACACCATAGTCTACTTTTCTCTACCCTTTCCCTCTCAGGGAGCATCCGTTGATGCATCAGACTTTGTTAGGAGTGCTATTTTCCAGGGTGTCATGGTACAGGAAGTTTCAGAAGCACAACACAAATGCAAACACATTAACCTGAAAGAGATGACAGCTTGTAAAAATGTCCAGAAAGCTTTAACTCAGCTGTAGTTTCCAGGCACTGTATTAGTGGTGACAGACACCACCACTTTAATGTGGTACAGAAGCAGGGTGGAACAATGTCGTACTCCCTTCGCAGAGTGGCCATGATTGCGTGGGACTTAGCTGTTCAACATAGTTTATTCCTTCAGTTGTCTTGCATCCCTTCAGAGCAGAATATAGTGGCACACTCCCTGAGCAGATCAATTCAGACCATATTAAGTGATTGCTACACTGTGAAGTGGTCTTTCAATTAGATCTGTTTTTCCTCCTAACTCAGCAGGCAACTGAAACAGCTCTGCTGCAGAACTTTATGCAAACTGGCCTGGAAGTAAGAGACCTTTTCAGTCCCATGGACAAGGGATGCTCCTTTTTGCCTCATTTCCTCTCGTTTCCAAAGTTCTTCGAAAGATAAGGAAAGACTTACCAAAGATGTTATTGATGACCCCCTTTTGGCCCAGACAACACTGATTCTCCCTTTCCATTTAGTTGGTGAACTGCAATCAGCAGAGACTTCCTCACATAAAACAAGGGATCTCTGTTAAATCCAAATAATCAAAATCTGAGACAAACTGTTTGGATGAATTTTTTGATTCCTTTCAGGCACTTTTTTTCTGAAGACAATGTAGCAAGTATTGGAGGAGGTAAGAAAACTTGCTACTAGGAAGTTTTATTTATCTAAATGGAAGAATTTATCTTTGGCGCCAAAATACAGTACAGGACCCATCTCAAATGAGAGCACCCTTGGCTTTTCAGTACCTATGCGAATTGCTCTATTCTGACCAAGTGCATACTTCAGTTTTGCCACTGGTCCCTCTTCTTATCTTTAAGCTGACCATTTCCTAAAGAGGTGCTTGCATGTTAGAACACCAAAAAAAGATGGTGACTTCAGTTTTTGATTTGAATTCTGTTTTACAAAAGTTAACTCACTTTCCCTTTGAACCTGCAGCCAGCTCTTCTCTAAAATTCTTAACTTGAAAGATTGTATTACTGGTAACTTTAACTTCATCTAGACAGGTAAATGACTTACAGGGGCTTATGGCTATTCAACCTTCCTTTTTCAAAGGGACTAGGTGAGTTTTAGAACCAGCCCTTCCTTTTATATCTAAAGTGGTTTCTGAATTTACACTTAAACTATCCACCTCTTTACCATTCACCTTAATCCACAAAATAAGGGAGAGAGGATTCTTCACTGTCTGGATGTTCATTTACATTTGGTATTTTATTTGGATAAAACTAAAAATTTTAGGAAAACTTGTCAACTTTTTGTATCTTATGATGAAAGACAGGGTAGCTAATTTGTAAATAAATTATTTCCAGATGAATTTCTCTTTCCGTTTAGCTCTGCAATTCCAATACAGGAAAAAAATCTTCTTAAGAATGCAAAGGCTGATTCTATCTTGACAGTTGCATCGACTGAGGCATTTTGGAAAAATGTTCTTTCTAAATCCATTTTAGAAGCATTTACTAGGTCCTTTGTTCAAGTGTCTCCAAATATTATACACTGGATTCCCTTTTCCTAGAGCCAGAACTGGTTTTGCCAGGGCTGTTCTGCAGGGCATTTTGGAGAGTGGTTCACCTCGCTGCCCCCTCTTTTTGTGCTTTTGCAGTTGTCCCATGCATGAGGATTACTGCAACAGTAATTTTACGAAGAGCACAGTGCAGTTGTGTAGATAATGTATTGTAACAATAATGTTACAATAGACCAGTGTTGTAGAGCATATGCCATCGATCTTTTCCCCCTGAATGATCTCTTCCATGGCCAGAGTGGGGTATCCTTTCCCCTCCTTATCTATTCCATTGTTTTTTTTTGTTTTAGGATATGTGCTTTAGTCTTCTCCCTTAGGAGCAAAAAATCTCTGCATTTTTGCACATTCACATGTCCCTGTTACACTGGCATCCCTTCTCATTAAGAGTGGGGTGTATTGCATGCAAGGACGAACACTGGCTTTGGACATATTGGTTTCCTGGCATACAAGTCCCATCTGTGGGGGTTACCACAACAGTGATCTATTCAAACATCCGCTGTTGTAGTAAGTTATCTATACAACTGTTTTTCTTGTTATTCACTTGTGGGGAATTAGTGTCATGGAAGAATTTAGTGACTGGTTTAAGTAATATTGGTCTTGTGGGATGATGGGGCAATGGAAAATAATGTCAAAGAGCATGTTTTTTTTTTATTCAACAAGAAACATCTTTATTAAATTATCAGTTATGACATAAGCAATCCTACATTTATATAAATGAAAACAAACCACACTGACATAATTTTAGTTGCAAACATTGTATGTTAAGTTGTCAATCTCGCCTTCATTCTTGCTGGATGGGTTCAGAGCCGAACCTCGGCTCCGACTCGGCCACTTACTAAAGCTCAAGAGCTAATTTTACCTTCTCGAGGCAACCCTATATCCCATGATGCTAGGCAATAACTACCCAGATCTCGTTTGCCGCTTCGCTGATGAGGTGCGTTTTATTGGCTCTTGGCAAGTGTTGGGATTTTCATTACTTCAAAGTCACCTTTGAAACTTAGCCTTCCCACTCCCTTTCTTTGTTTAGTTAGCTAACAGTTATATTACACCCCTTTTCCCGTTAGTGCTAAATTTTTTTCCCCTTTTATCTTTTTAATCCCTTCCCCTACTTTAGGCCTTAGGCCTGCTCCTTTCCTAGTTCCTGACAGGGATTCTCTGCTGTGTCTGTGGTGCGCTTGTGTATCCCTGTTTAACTAGTTTGCTTGGATTGTGTGTGTGTGTGTGTGTGTGTGTGTGTGTGTGTGGTGTGTTTGTGTGTGTGTTTTACTTGTGCCTTTTCTTCGACAGTACTATGTCGAAGGACACAAAGGTCTCAGGCTTCAAGAAGTGTGACTCGTGCTGTCAGAAGATGTCTCTAACAGACGGTCACACTTCTTGTGTTTACTGCCTGGGACCCCTGCACCTGCAGGACTCTTGTTCTGTGTGCCATGCATTCAGCCCAAGAGTCCTGCAGGAGCACAGGAACAGATTAATATTAAGGGGCTTATTAAAGCCCGAGGGCTCCCCACCTAAGTCCGTACCGGGGAAGCCCTCGAAGCCAGCAAAACCGTCGGCTCCGAGTCTTAAGCCTTCGGCTGCTGGCTCATCATCTGTTGCAACATCGGCTCCAGCTGGAGCCGATGCTTCGGTGCCGCAGCTTCCAACTTTGGCTCCACTCGGCGCCGATACTGCTGAGCCTTTACTTTCACAGTCGGTTCCGGCTGGAGGTGACATATCTTCGTCTCCATCCATCTCCAGTAAAAGATCCAGATCTCCATCTCTTGAATCGATCCATTCGGCTCCAGGGTCGCCCTTGCTCTCGGAGCAGAGCCATTGGAGCCGTTCTTCTCGGTAGTCCAGGCTTTCCGACCATGACCTCGAGAGAGTGGTCAGTAGACTGTTAAAGTCTCAGGCACTGGCCCAAATGCTTCATAGCCCATCTCATCAGACAGTGGCTATTTCAACTCTACCTACTATTCCTCCTTCGACTCTCCCTCAGAGTTCGGAGCCGGAGCTCCTCTGAGCCGTGACTGTTGTAGCGTCGGAGCCGATACCTCCCCCTTCGGCTCCGTCGTCTTCTGCTCCGATCTCCTCCTTGATACCTTCATTGGAGAGATTCGGGTGCCTGGTCTCTCTCTCGCCGGCACCGAGGGGGCAAGTGGCATCGGACCCTTGTCCGACCCCGTTCTCCCTCTCAGAGTGTCGGCGCTGATGAGCTCAGCCCCGACATCGGCTTCGGGGCCGTCCCTGGCGGCCTGGAGTTCCTACCTCTTCGAAGCGGGAGCCCTCTGGCCTATCTAATAGGGGAGCCTTCGAGGTGATGAGTGTACTAGCCCCAGGGCACGGTCAACAGTCAGCTCCATCAGCTCCTCCCACTACAGTGCCTGCTGACATCTCTTCCCACTCTCTTGCTCCCGGACCCAGAGATCAACACCTCAGGTTTCCCCACTGGGAATATCTTCCTCTTCCGAGGCTTCTCCTGACCCTTCAGGTGAACCTCCATGCAAGAGGACATGTAAGAGGAAGCATGTGGACTCCCCTGAGTCCATTACATCCGATACCAACTTGGATGAGTCAGAAGGATCCCCAAGGTCCCCCTCTGAGGATGTCTCCTTCTCAGACGTCCTTGAAATCCTGAAACAGAGGGGGAACTGGTCTTCCCTTAATCCTTCTGAGGACGAGTCGGTTTACCTGGAGGCATTTGGTTCTCGACCCTCCACCTCCTGGGTATCTCTGCCTTTCGACCCCCTTATGGACGTGGTGGCACGGAAAGCATGGATGGCTCTGGATTCGGTGGAACCCACCCCATGGAGGCCTTCTAAATTTATTATGGCTCCAGCGGATAGGCAATTTCTAACGAAAGGTGTCCCGGTTGATTCCATGGTGGTGGCTGCAGCCACCAAAAAGGAACTAGCCAATCCTTCAGTACCTATCCATCCACCTAACAAGGATTCTAGGACTATGGATAGGTACGGCAAGCGGATGTTTTCTTCAGCGACCTTTGCCATGCGGTCGCTGAATTTTACTTGTGTCACTTCACCTGCCTTCAGAGAAATGTTCTCAAAGAGTTGGGTGAAGTTTTACAGGATCCGTCAGCTGCTGGGTCCCAAGAGAAAATCAACTCACAGCTGGGAACCCTAAACTCCATTGTTAATTCCTCCATGCGGCTCATTTCCTATGCAGCCGATAGAGCGAGTAGGGCTGCAGGCACAGGTGTGGCCTTAAGGCGTCAAGCCTGGATGCAGTTTTGTAATTTTGCAGACCCCTTCAAGGCATCCTTCACTAACTCCCCTTTTGATGGTTCGACGTTGTTCGGCCCTCAAGTGAAAGACACCTTGACCAGATGCGAGCAAGATGGCAAGACTCTTTCTGCCGTAGGAGTCCGTTTCTCCATCCCTTCCAGACCATATCCTAAGGATCAAAAGGGTGGAAAAATGTGGTTCCGCAAATCACAAGGAGTCATGCCTGATGCAAGAGGTCAGTTTACCCCCAGAGGCAGAGGGGGTAACAACAACAGACGCCACCCAAGAGGCAGAGGGGGTCCGCAGAATCAGGGTAACAGAGAGTCTCTCTCTGACAAACCCTTCCAACATCCCTGAGATGTTGCCCGACTGTCCACCTTCAGAGGCAGTCGGGGGAAGATTATCGCTGTACCCAAAAGGCTGGCTCTCCCTTACTTTAGACAAATGGTACAGTCGGTTATATCCGAGGGTTACAAAATTCCCTTTATCCAAACCCCAACTCAACAAAAGGGATCCCTTCCAGATGTTCCACGCAGTCTAAGGGAACAAGCAGTGCTAGAAATTTCAAAACTACTAGCAAAAAGGGCCATCCAGCCAGTCCCAGCAGACCAAATAGGATCCGGAGTCTACTCAAAGTTCTTTTTGGTACCAAAAAAAACACGGGACTGGAGACCAATATTAGATCTCAGCAAACTATACAAGTTTGTAAAAAAAGACAAGATTCCGGATGGTCACGCTACAGTCCATTCTACCCTTTCTGGGCAAGGACAATTGGATGTGCTCTGTGGACCTTTAGGACGCGTACTATCACATCAAAATTCACAGGCGCTCCAGGAGGTTTCTTCGCTTCCGGCTGGGGGCCAGTCACTACCAATTCAGAGCCCTGCCCTTTGGTCTCACTACAACCCCCAGAGTGTTCACCAAATGTATGGCAGCGGTTACGGCTCACCTGAGGCATCAAGGATTCCAGGTGTTTCCATATCTAGACGACTGGCTCCTCACCGCCACCACCAGGCATCAACTTCTTCAGGCCAGAGATTACACCATCCACATTTTTAGAGGGCTAGGAATCTCTATAAATTTGGAAAAGTCTGCCTTGTCGCCTTGTCGATCTATTACCTTTATAGGCGCCAACTTGGACACCGTGCAGCATTCAGCAAAGCTAACAGATCAAAGGATTTTAGATATCCAAAATCATGTTCATGTTCTGCTTCAGAGCGACAGAATTCAGGCCAGGTATGTCCTGAAAGTATTAGGGCTCATGGCAGCCGCCATCACACTTCTTCCTCTTGCCCGTTTTTACATGCGTCTTCTACAGTGGATGCTTTTCGCCCAATGGTCTTTCCAACAACTCCCCATGCACTACAAGATCATGATAACTCCAATTTGCAAAAATCATCTCTCTTGGTGGATGAGCTCCCATCAAGTCCATCAAGGCAGACCCTTTATTCCCCCATCTCCGGTCGCCACGGTCACATCGGACGCCTCCCTGATCGGTTGGGGGGGGCATTTTCAGGGCAGGACAGTCCACGGCACATGGCAACCTTTCGAATGCCACCTGCACATAAATGTCCTGGATATGAGAGCAGTGCTTTTGATGTTGCAAGCCCTCCAAGACTCTCTTCCCCTGGGGACTATTGCAATCCGAACGGACAATATGTCCATAGTGTGGTATATCAACAAGCAGGGCGGAACCAAGTCCTATCCCCTGTGTCGAGAAGCTCTCAGACTTTGGCAATGGGCGATCTCTTCTCAGCGGTTTCTGATAGCAACGCATATCTCCGGGAAGTCCAACATCATAGCGGACAGGTTGAGAAGAGCTATCCTCATGCCACACGAGTGGTCTCTCAAACAATCTGTGACGGAAGAGATTTTTTAGAAGTGGGGCCTTCCTTGCTGCGATCTTTTTGCTGCACCTCAAAACAGCAAATGCCCCGACTTCTTCACTCTCTTCCCCCTGCCAGGCCATCCCCCCAGAGATGCTCTAGTCCACGATTGGCCTCGGGGACTTCTTTACGCCTTTCCACCCCTTCCGTTAATATCACAGGTAATTCAGAAAGCAACCGCCTTGAGAGCCAAGATGATTCTCATTGCCCTCGACAGATATGGTTTCCGTTCCTGCATCGTTATCTCTTGGAGCAGCCTTGGCATCTGGATCCAGTGCCAGATCTTTTGGCCCATCAGTCGGGACAGCTGCACCAATCCCTTCATTCTGTCAACCTCACTGCTTGGTTGCTCCACTTCCGTCCCTAGCCAGGCTTCCTATGATTTCAAATCTAGTCAGGGATATTACAGTAGCTTCCCTTAAATCTTCTACCAGAAGGATTTACACTAGTAAATGGCAACGTTTTTCCTTCTGGGCAAAAGCTAGAAATATAGGTCCGTTCACTGCTCCAATTCACTCGGTCTTAGATTTCCTAGCTGAAATTTTTCATTCAGGGTCTTCATCCTCCACAGTAAAAGTTCAGTTGGCAGCCATTTCAGATTTTCACATAGGTCTGTCGGACTGCAGTATCATGTCCCATAAGCTTTGCAAAGCATTCCTGAGAGGTGTCTTTTTACTCAAACCTCTGTTCAAAGATCCTCCACCACAGTGGGATCTAAACCTAGTTTTAACATCCTTGATTCTACCTCCCTTTGAACCTGCGGCTTCCTGTTCACTGAAATTACTTTCCTGGAAAACACTCTTCCTGGTCGCTGTTACATCTGCTAGGAGAGTATCTGAACTTCATGCCCTCTGCATTCATCCTCCTTACTTAGTCTTCCACAAAGACAGAGTTTCTCTAAGAATGAACCCCTCTTTCATACCCAAGGTGGCTTCGCAGACAAATTTAAATCAATCAATTGACCTCCCAGTTTTCTTCCCTAATTATACGAACAGGGCGGAGCAAAAACTGCATTGTCTGGATGTTCATAGTCAGCTCCGATATTATTTGGACAGAACTAAACAAATCAGGAAATCTGATCAACTCTTTTTTATCTTATGCAGAAAATAGGAAAGGCTTTCCAGTATCCAAGGTAACCTTGTCTAGGTGGCTCTCTTCTTTGATCACGTATACTTACCAACTCAGAGGTAAAGAATTGCCTTCTAGGCCAAGAGCCCATTCAACTAGGGCACTAGCCACATCAACAGCCTTTCAAGCCAGACTACCAATATACACTATTTGTGCGGCAGCCACATGGGCTTCTCCTCGTACCTTTGTATCGCATTACAAATTGGACATGGCCTCCAGAAGCAGGGCAAACTTTGGTTCCACCGTTCTCAAGAGTCTGTTCCAATGAGCCACCCAGGATGAAGGTGCTAGGGACGCGGTCCCATCCAGCAAGAATGAAGGCGAGATTGACAACTTAACATTGAGATGTTATGTACCTACCATAACGTTCCATGTTAGTTGTCTTCTCTCACCTTCTTTCTTGCGTCCCGCCCACCATCCCTCTAGCCTGGACAGACCGAGAAGTTTTTCCCCCTTCTTTGAAGGGTCCTGATCTTGCATTTTCAGCCAAATACCTTGTCCTAGGGTAACTTCAGCTTAGATAGCGATCCTTTTGGGGTTATCCTTTTCCTCCTCCTATCCAGTTGGAGGACTATATTGCCTAGGTTGTTTTTCAGCTACCAAACGAGATCTGGGTAGTTATCGCCTAGCATCATGGGATATAGGGTTGCCTTGAGCCGGTAAAATTAGCTCTCGAGCTTTTAGTAAGTGGCCGAGTCGGAGCCGAGGTTCAGCTCTGAACCCATCCAGCAAGAAAGAAGGTGAGAGAAGACAACTAACATGGAACGTTATGGTAGGTACATAACTTCTCAATATCACTTAGAATCTATCCAGTCGCTATCAAACATTACATAGCTCATTCAAATTCTTCCTTCTTTTAAACATCATTCCTCATCTGCATGTATTCCCACAATTTCCATTTTTATGTAATTTGCTCCTACCCTTTTCTAAAGATCCCATTTCCAGTTGTTCTATTCCTATTACTATATTACTACTTTTACTACAGTTTGTTTAGACTTAGATTTCCATTTCCTAGTAATTGTTTTTTTGGTAGCCACCATAATTAGACTCACCAAGGTCTTACTATGTCTAGGCAATTCCGATTCATATTATAGCTCAAAAAATATTTTCCTTGGTCATACCAATTTGCTCCCCCAGTATTTCTGACAGAATAGTCTGCAGGGAATTTTTAAAGTTAGCTGACTCATTACACTCCCAGAAAGTGTTCCCAGATTACCTTTTTTTGCCCGATCACACCTCCAACATTTGCTGTCTACCTGAGGAAGAATTCTTTGGAGTCTTCTTGGGGTATAAAAGATAACTATGTAAGCACTTCCAAGGAAAGATTGTCAATCTGCTAGAGTTTGTTGCATGTTTGGGAGACAGACATATCCCCCCATTGTTTTTGTGAGTTGCTTATCCATTCTGTCTTTCCAATCCTTATGTAACCTTTCCCTGATTAATTATTATAGTTATCTTGCTATACTTTATATGCTGTAGTCATTATTCCTTTATTAACACCAGCTTCTGTTCTAGATTCTGATAAAAACTAAACCAGTGATGGTCTTTCACTTAGGATCCCCCTTTTTCTTTTCTTTTTGCCTATACTCTGATCTCAATCCTTGATAGGGAAGGCAGCCTTTAACTTGCAGACCAAATAAATTCTTGCCCTCTTTCCATTTTATTACCTTTCCCTCTCTAATTATTTGCTCTCAGTACCTTGATTTTTTACCAGTTTTCTCCACCAGTTTTCTCCACTAAAGTCCAACCTCTTCTTACCTATTGTCTGTATCCCTAATTGCAGTCATCCATATTGGCAAACTCTCCTCTCTCCATTCCTGTGTTGGTTTAGTACTTAGCATACTTTCTGCCATTTTACAAATATAATATTCTGTATTGTTATTGTTATTCTCTGTAACGATCTGCATCCAATATTCCAGTCTCTCCTCCTTGCTTGAGCTTCCTCCATTTTGCCATTATGCCTTTCCACTTTGAATTATAGGTTTCTGCTTGTGCTGTGTATAGGAGCATTAACTGTATAGCTCTGAAATATTCCTTCAAATCAAGTAATCCTAGACTGCCTTGCTCTATTGGAAGATTTATCTTATCCCATTTGACTCTTGCCGTCTTCCCCTCCCAGATAAAATAATTCAGCTCTTTAGTAATTGCTACCCACAACTTCAGCTGTGATTGATAACACTATGCCTGACCTGTGTATAAACACTAAATGGACTAATTTTAACTGCTTGTAACTTGCTATCGATATCCATATAAATAGAGATTCCAGTTTCTCAGTTTTTTATTATCTTTTTAGTCTGTACCCATATATCCTTAGCTGCCACGCCGGAATCCTTTTTAATCCATACATCTAAATACTTAATTTTATCATGTCTCCATAAATATGGATATTGCTGAACCAATTCATGTGTGGGTACATAATTTACAGCTATAGCATTTGTTTCAGCTTGGTTAATTTTGTATCCCAAAAAGATTTGAAACCGTTTCAAAATGTTCCACAACACTGAAATGTCCTTTTCTGGTTTTATCAGGAGTAAAATAAGATCTGCAAATAGAGCTAGCTTTTCTTGACTACCATATCAATTATATCCTTGAATTTCTGAGTCCCTTATTTTCTTTGTCAGTGGTTTTAAATATATAATGCAAATAACAAAGGGGAAAGAGGACACCTGTGCCTGGTTCTTCTGTTCGAACAGAAATTATCAGAGAGGAACCCACCCACTTAAATGTTTACCTCTGATCCCTCATATATTCTCCTAATCAACCTTATAATTTTATCAGGGCATGCAAATGCTTCTATTTCCCTGCTCATAAACTCCTAGCTTACTCTGTCAAGTGCTTTCTCTCTGCATCAAGACCTACCAACAACAGTGATATTTTCTTACACTCTGCTTCCCTCTGGATCATCAGTGTTCTGTTAATGTTGTCAAAAGTTTGCCCTCCCCTCTGTTGTAGCCTTGACAGCAACTCCAGAGTGGGGTTTAGGCACGTACTCTGTGGCTGTGCCAGTGCCCTGCTTGGGTTTGGGAGAACCATCCATTTTGAGTGCAGGAGATACTTCTAGAGGATCTTCTGAAGGTGCCTGGGGAAAGAAGGCCTTTTGTGTGAAATTATATACTGTTCCGAAGTCATTCATCCCTTAGGGACATACCTAGAAAAAAACAACAAATCACACTAAAAATAAGGAAACTGTTTCTATCAGGAAAAATGATGTTATTACCCTGGCCAGGAGTCTTACATTCATTCAATGTTGGGTGCTTCTCTAAATAGATCTTCCCCTTCCTCTAAGGAAGAGGATGCATTTTCTGAAGAGTTTAACAAAGGAGAGTTCTTACCTCAGGTTTCTATAACTCAAGACTGTGATTCATTGGATAGTGGGCCTGAGGTTGTCCCTATGGAAGCTGTCTTTTTTTGTGAGACTGTTTGCAGGCTAAAGGATGTATTTGTTTGGGAACAAACATGTTTCCCTTGAGTCAGACAGATGTTATGATTAGCTTGAATAAGTTCCTAACTCTGCTCCATTCCTATTTTGCTACTGTCAGAGGATACACTTAAAGGAGTCTGCAGTGTTCCTGATTTTCTCTTCATCAGTTTGTAATAAAGCAGATAAATCATGTAGCGTTTCATAAGCTAATAAATGTCTCTGTACTCATCTTACGGTTGACCCAGCTGCTGTCATGCCTATTGCTCTGGTAGCAAAAAAGCATCTTTCCTTCTGGGGATAAGCAGGTTTGGTGGTTGGGTAGACAGTGTGTAGACAAGACTTTTCTCCTGACACATTTGCCTTCAAAATTCTGAATTACCAGAGCTATATTTTGAAGTTTATTTTAAAATGTGCCAGTAGCTTGGAAGAATTATTTGCTTCTCTCATCCCTGAAGGTAAGTTTTATGTGAATCAGATTGTGTCTAAACTGTCTCAAGTTTCTAAATATGTTTTAAAGTGTTTATGATTGTGCTGATACTGTTTCAGTTACTGTTTTGAGGAGATTTGTTTTGGTATATAACCAAAACGTTTCAGATGAGTTAGAATTTTGACCTCTCCCCTAGATACAGACATTGTATTTGTCCTACACAGGTCTTCAAGCAGTGGGATGAGAGAAGCAAATTAATGCAGGGAGTTTCTAGGATTTTTCAGGTTCTTAGATTCTTCCCTTCAAACCCTCTGCCCATTTCAAAGAACCGAACAAGCAGAAAATGCAGCCTAATAATAGGCAGGTGCCCAAGAAGAAGAAATCGCTAGAGGGTAACAGCCTCAAAACTAAACAGGGAGATTTCCCCAAAAAGGGTCAGACACCAGCTTCAGCATGATTATGCCAGAAACCTGGTCATCTTTCCCCTCTTTCCACCCATACTTCAGTTTTTGCTTCCACAGTGTCTGCCCTCAGTGCCCTAGTTTGGTGTCAGTCTCAGATAAT
The DNA here is from genome assembly GCF_019279795.1 of Protopterus annectens. Taxonomy (NCBI): domain Eukaryota; kingdom Metazoa; phylum Chordata; order Ceratodontiformes; family Protopteridae; genus Protopterus; species Protopterus annectens. The sequence goes on along the minus strand of NC_056747.1, from coordinate 899,832,074 downwards.
TGTTGTTGGAAGGTGACTCGAGGGTTACAGGTGGCAATGGATAGATTTTCCTCCTCCTTTCAAGGGAAATCCCCCTAGCATGCCCAACCAAACAAAGTTGTTTTCTTGGGTGCTCCAACATATGTTAGAAACAGATGTCATAGAGTATGTTCCTGTAGAACACTTGGAAAAGGACTTTTATTCCGGAATATTTGTGGTGGCAAGAAAGGAGCACTCGTGGAGACCACTTTTGGATCTCTCCTTTCTCAGTCTGTATTTGAAGATTCCATTGTTCATTATGTTGACCGTTCATTCAGTGTTGACACTGTTTGTAGGCCACTGTTTTATGGTATGCTTAGATTTCAAGGATGCTTACCATCACATTCCAGTCATACAGAAATTCCAGAGATTTCTAAGATTTTACGTATCTGGGTCACATTATTAGTTCTCTGCATTATTCTTTGGGTTGCCTACTGCACCAAGAGTTATGAGCTCCAGTAGTGGCTTATTCCCAGATTGCCAGATTTCCACATTTTTCCTTATTTAGACAACTTACTTATTTGTGTAGCGTTCTTACTCAGATGCCAGGAGTCCGTAAATGTTTCATCTTGCCTTTCCCAATCTGGGGTTTCACGTAAACTTTCAGAAATCCTTCCTGACTCAGTCACACATGAACTTTTTTCTAGTGTGCCTTATAGACACTGTCATGCAAAAAGTATTTTTACCCCAAGACAAGGTGGCCGTAAAAAAAGTATTCCCAAACTTTTCTTGTTTCTCCCAAGCTTCAGCCAGGGAATTCCTCAGGATACTAGGTCTTATGGCTTCTGTGACCCCAATGATGCCACTTGCCAGACCGCACAGGAGGACGAGTCACTGGTTCCCAAAAAATGTGAACCCAGCATTTTCACCCAAATACCAGTGCTGGGTTTTGTAACTTCAGTGGTGGTGGGGAATCAGATGGTGCTCAACCCAGGACTCCCCATTTTTCTTCCCATTCCAAAGCAATTGGCTATTACAGAGACTCAAGATTTTGCTTGGCGAATATGTCATCTTTGATTACAGACAATACTACACTGATGTGGTAGATAAACAGGGGGGTATCCTGTCATACTCTGTAGTCTGAACACTTGGGAGCTAGTTCTATAGGTTTCTCACATACCATCAGAACAATACATTGTGGCAGGCAAACTCAGCAGATCTTGGACAGAATGTCATGAGTGGAAGCTCAGTCCAGAGGTATTATAGGAATTGATCCAGATGGTATGAACAGCTCAAGGAGATTTGTTTTCCTCATTTCATAACAGACATCTAGACAAATTATGTTCCTGAAATCCTTTCAGTCAACTGTGGAGAACAGATGTTTTTATTCCCCTGGTCAGGGATGTTCCTTCTCGCTCTTGCACACTTTCCAATGGTTTCCAAGGTACTTCTTAAGATTTATAAATATTTACTAGAAGTTATTGCAGTGACTCCCTTTTGGCTGAGGCAGAATTGGTTTTCCCTTCTTATTGAATTGGCCAAGGGCAGTTACCATAAGCTTCCTCACAGACTGGATCAGCTCACATTGGCCAAAAAGGGTTTTACTTCCCAATGTCAGACAACTTCAGCTGACTGCCTGGATAATTTGATTTTGCAGTAGCAATTTTTTTATTGGTTCCTATAGTTGTGGTTAATTCAAGATCAATTCCCCTTTTATTCTTTTGGGGCAAGAAAGTCCTGAAGATTTTTAGTCACTCTGACTGATTTTGTAGTTCCCTCCAAAAGGGATTAGCTTATGGGCAATCAGAGTGACTGTGTGGGAGAGGGTTAGAGCTTTGGGAAGCTTGACGGGTGCTGTATGCTTAGCAAGATAAACCCCATAGACTTCTGCAGTATTGAAGAATTCAGATATCTACACAACTGCACTTTAGCAGTCTGACAGCATGTACAGAGGGATATCATAATCTTGGTATTCCACTTCATCAAACCTACCATGGTATACCTTTTTCCAGCAAAAAGAGGAAGATGACATAAAACCTATTTTGAGTAGAGAAAAAGGCCAAAACTGATTAGCTATTTTATGTATTGTATTTATGAAGTTTTGGTATTCTTGTGTCTGTATCTTTTTTAGTATTTTGGGTTCTGTGATGAACCCCCTGCTGAAGGCTTGGCCTCTTTTGCAGAATCCAAATGATCTTACTAGACCTGAGTCCTAGCCTTAATTTTCATTTAGTTGCAAGGACTTCTTGAACAGTAGAGTAGAAGTGAGAACTTAGGTCAGGAAGGAACTCGGGAGTACATGAAGCCACCTCTTATTATGTAAACTTGTATTGACATTAGGCCTGAGGTCAGAGGGTAGCATCAGGTAGGACTGCTGGAAATCCCACTGCTCTGTGGATGTGTGGTTCTAGAGAGAACTCCTCCATTTGGAGCTTTTGGAAAGGAGAGAGACTGTCAAATCAGTTGAGCTCCTCTTTTCCATTTCTTCATTGTGTTTTGGCACTTTGTGGAAAAATGCTAAGTGGAATGACTTTCCCCATTATGCTAGTATATGTGTAAGCAACATTGGCAATGTGGATAGTCCTTAATCATATTGTTGCTATGAATATGATGAGTTTTGGCACCAACTGGTTTGTATTGCTTATATTATGTAGTGTAGTAGTAGTAGTACATGTTCACAAGTTCACTTTTATATTTATAATGAGTATTTACTATGTGTGCTTTTGCATATGTCTGTGTACTTGTTAAACCTTACTGCATTGGTTGATGACTAGAGAAGTACTGAATTACAGCTGTTTTAAAATTCTAGAGTTAGTTAATATATTGGGTTATATTATATTCTGAGAATGCTTTTACAGATTTTGGCAAGCTTTTTAAATTTATTTATTTTTTGCTTATGAAGTTTAGTGTACATGTTTTTGTTTTTGTCTGTTCATAAAGCAGAAATAGTGTTTTACACTGCTCCTCAGTCATTCCAACTCTGAATGCAGAATTTGTGGATGAGAATGTACCAGATGGGACATGCATGCCACCTGAGAATACATTTACCAAGCACTGGGAAATGAAGAATTCTGGCAATGTGGAATGGAGTGCTCTTACTAAGGTACCAGAATCAATTACTGACTTGTAGTTTTCAGTTAGTATAGTAAGTTTATTTTTTAATGGATATTTATTATTTGCACAACAGAGATGACCAGTTTAGCCATTAATGTCTTTGTGCATGTGTGTATGATAAGCTGATATAGGTGCGTTTACTCACAAGAGCAGTTTTCAGAGACCATCCTGGTCAGTCATGTAGCTCTCAGAGTAATAAATTAGCATTTTCAAAAAAAAAAAGTGGTGCAGAGAGATGAAGCCTTGACTGTGACCTATACTAGCAATTCTCATTTAGCAGCATGGTGTCTAAGGGTATCAGTCATGGATGGTGAGAGCGAACAGTCACTGCTGATTCACCTGTCATGGAAAGAGGCAGTCAAGTTTGTCTTGCTACTTGAGTGAAGCCTTGGAAATGCTAGGTGTTATAATGGAGCATGAGCCTTCTGAGCACAAACTGCCAAGTTTTACATCACATTGAACAGTCCAGGGAAAGTGTGTGTGTGTGTGTGTGTGTGTGTGTGTGTGTGTGTGTGTGTGTGTGTGTGTGTGTGTGTGTGTGTGTGTAGGTTTACATACTTGATTCTGAGGATAGCATCAAGCAAGTCAGGTAATAGTGTGTTTGTGGAGGTGCATATGCTCCCCCAGGATAGGCGGCATTATGGAAATCTAGGAAGCTGCTGCTGCAAAAGTCAGGAACTCCAGAGGCAGGCTACTGTGCAGACCCAAAGCTGGTCTCCTCCCTACTTGGCTTACTGTCTCTTCTGGAGGAACAGAATGGCTGATAGTGCTTCACAGATAGGACCAAATGGGCCATAGAGCTCTTGTATACCTTGAGGGCGCCTGGTAGCCTTGTAGAATGAATGGTTCTATTAGGTGCAGTTAATGGAGGCATCTGGTATGGTTCTGTGGAGGGGTGGGACTTAGTCCAGACTGTAAAGGAAAAGACATACTCCATAGTGTACCTCTAACTTGCCTCTTAACTTTCCATAAATGATATGCTGTCTTTCAGAAAATTGTGATTTTGTTGTTAATCTTCCTCTGTTAACTTTGTAAGTGCATATTATAGTGTGCCTGAGTTTTCTACCTTATTTTTGATTTGCTAATCGACAGAGTCAGACTTTATTTCAAAATTGTAACAGCAGTGCAGAAACACTTGGATGTTATGTAGTGCAATCTCGCCTACATTCTTACCCATAGGTTCGGAGCCGAATATTGGCTCCGACTCTGCCAAACTTTTCTAGCTTGAAGTCTTCTATTGTCTCGGCTAAGCAGGTATCCCATACTGCACTGCTCCATATCCCCAGATCCCGTTTGCTGCTCGTGTAGCTCGGACGTGGTCTCGCTCTTGGCTGTAGCTAAGTACCTTTTTTCTTGTTGTTTGAGAAAACTACTTGTAAACAAAAAGCTATTTTCATAGCTATTGTCTATTTAGTGTTGTATTTGGTTTCGGTAGTGTGTTTGTGGATGTTCTTCATCTCACATTGCTGCAGTCCTTACATATGGGGGTAGTCCGCTGTCCTCGGTCGGCCCGAATACCAAAGTATTAGGCTGACGTCGGTCAAGGCCCTTAAAACTGACATCAGGACGTCAGGGTACAAAAGCACATGACCGACGTCATATCCTCAGTCTTTTTTGCCGCATGGTCCGATGCAGAATCAGCGTTGCAAGTGCCGTTCGGCGTTCTGAAATTTTTCGAGTTCGGAGTTTCAGACCGAATCCAAGTTGGCTAAGTACCCCGTTGGGGATTATTTTGGTTTTTTCTTGCCTCAGTGTAGTACCGGATGTCAGAAAAAGTGAATAATTGTATTTCTTGTGGGAAACAGATACCGCATAGGGATTATCATTCTTTGTGCATTCCTTGTTTGGGGCCTGAGCACGACGTAGTTGGGTGTCGCTTTTGTGCTAGGTTCAATAAGCGCACTATTAAGCGAAGGTTAGATTGTGCTAGGCTGGTCTTCGGTAAGTGGTGCAATTATAATATGCCGTCGGATTCTCCGGCGCCCGCTTCCACGAAGAAGCGCAAAGACAAAACAGTTAAGCCCAGGCTAGATGAGTCGTCCGTTCCGGACGCCGGTTCTTTAGAGGCTTCAGTGGAACCGGTGGGTCTGACGGAGACTACTTTAGAGTCTCAGGGGGAGACTTTAATTTTGCAGGATGTGGCCTCTCTTGAGGCAGGGCAGGCTGAAGGGGCTTCTCAGGTTAATGTACTCCCCTCCCTTCCCAGGGTGGTTAGGCCCTCTCCTTCTGTTTCCAAGGCTTCTCCCAGGGGCAGGCCAGGTTTAGCTTCTGTTGGTGTCACTCCTAGTTCAGCAGGGTCTGTGCCTAAGAAGCACATGCTTAAAATGGCAGAAGATTTGATTACTCTGATTAGAGGTTCTTTGCCCCCTCCTGATAAGAGGCCTAGGGTGGAGCCAGAGTTGGGAAGTTTTGAACAGGCTTCAGATGTTTCAGAGTCTTGGCTGAAGACTTGCAGGAGTACTCTCCTTATTCTGATTCTGATGCAGAAGATTCCACTCCTTCTGCTTCTCCTCCAGAGGATTTTTCTTTTCAGAGACACTTCACTCTATGAGGGAGCATTTTAAGTGGGAAGGTCAAGACTTCTCTGATTCTCGGAAAAGGCTTAGGAATTTTTGCTTTTACCTCAACATAGGCCCTTAGCTATACCACCTGTTCTGGATGTTGTGCAGGATGTGTTTTCAGAGGCTTCGCAATCCTGATTCTCTGCCTCCTGCGCCTGTTAAACCAGATAGGTATTACAGGGTGCCTGAGGCTCATAAATATCTTTATAAGAGTCCTAGGGCGGACCCAGAAACTATTAGTCAGGGACCCAAGGGTGTCAAGGCCTCTGTTGTAAAAATCCGGTTCCTCTAGATAAAGAGGCCAGAGCTTTGGATAGATGGGGAAAGAAGGTCTATACTTCTTCTACCTTAGCAATGAGGGCTTTGAATTGCCAGTTTCATATGTTGAAATATCAAAACTTTCTTCTTTCTCAATTGAAATCTAAGGTGGATGCTCTGGCAGAAGGCATTGAGTGTAAAGAATTACAAGATTTGGTGCATGTCTCTGAGCAGGTTGGTAAGCATTCTTTGCAATGTGGTTTTGATGCTGTGCAGGCCTCGTCTAGGGTGGCTGCCACTGGTTCAGTTCTTCGCAGGCACGCCTGGCTGAAGGATCAGAATTTTTCTGACCATGTTAAAACAAGGATTTTGGATGCTCCTTTGCAGTCTGAAGTGTTGTTTGGTCCACCTGTGGAATCAGTCTTGAAGAAAATGGAGGACAAGGCTAAGTCTATGCAGACTGTTAAGGATTTTTTGCAAGTTCAGCCTCCAAAGTTTAGTAGGAATTGGCCTGCTAAGGGGTGGGCGTATCCTTCTTATGATTCTCAGTCTAGGGGTAGATCTAGGCGTGGTAGGGGCAGAGCTCAGAGTTCCTTCAGACCTAGAACAGGGAGTTCACCTGCACAATCTTGAGTGAGGGTAGGGGCCAGTCCTTTCGTAAACAGGCCCAATGACCTACTTTTCAGCTGCCAGATCCCTCTTGCCTGGCAGCACCTTTGGGAGGAAGGTTGGCACTTTTCAAGGAAAATTGGATTTAATTACCCAAGACAAATGGGTACTGGATATCATACACCGAGGTTACAAGTTTTATTTCCATACCTTGCCTCCTTTCAAAGGCATGCCAGACGTTCCTCCTCAGCAAAGACTAGAGGCTCACAACCAAATTTCTCTTCTACTTCAAATAGGAGCTATACAACCGGTCCCTCTGCCAGAAGTGGGCCTAGGATTTTATTCTCGCCTGTTTCTAGTACCAAAGAAAGGGGACACGTGGAGACCCATTTTGGACTTATCTATCCTCAACACATATCTGGACATTCCCAAGTTCAAAATGTTGATGTTACAACAGCTTTTGCCTCTGCTGGGCAAAGATCACTGGATGGTGACTCTGGATCTCAAGGAGGCTTACCTTCATGTTCCTATCAGGCCCAGTTGCAGGAAGTATCTGCGTTTTCGGGCTGGGGCTTTTCATTATCAGTTCTCTGCATTGCCCTTTGGCTTATCTACTGCGCCCAGAGTGTTCACGAAGGTTCTGGCTCCAGTGGTAGCTTTCTTCAGGCTAAGAGGAATACAAATCTATCCTTATTTGGACGATTGCCTGATTCTGGCTCAAGGAAAGGACGAACTTCTTCATCATTTACAGTATGTGATGGCAGTGCTAAGATGCCTAGGGTATTCTGTGAGCGAAATAAAGTCCAGTCTAGTACCCTCTCAGGACATGTGCTTTCTGGGTGTGAGACTGAATACAGCATCCCAGATGGTCTTTTTGACCCCGGACAAACAAAAGAATCTTTCTCTTTATTTCCATCAATTGTCTCGTCAGTCCAGGCTGACTGCAAGGACAGTCCTTCAAGCCTTGGGGTTCATGGCATCTTGTATTCTGGTACTTCCCAATGCCAAACTGCATATGAGGAAGCTACAATGGTATCTCAAAATGTATGGGCTAACACTGCCAAGATATGGACACTGTCATTCAGATAATACCTTGCATTCAAAAGGAATTTTTGTGGTGGGCTCAGGAATGTCACCTAAACAAGGGACTCTCTGTGACCCGACCAGAGGCGAGTCAGATTCTAACGACAGATGCCTCAGACAAAGCTTGGGGAGCTCATCTAAATGGAAAATGGATACAAGACACGTGGCCTGACAGACTTCAACATTTACATATCAACTTGAAGGAGATGTTAGCAGTCCAATTTGCAGTGATAGCTTTCAAGGATTTACTTCTTCCAGGGCAGGTGTTGATTCAAACAGCAACACAACTGTCATGTGGTACATCAACAAGCAAGGGGGGACACATTCATATCCTCTATGCAGACAAGCAATGATTTTGTGGGAGACTGCTCTGTTTGCAGCTAAATCTTCAGGCAAGGTTTCTGCCAGGAGCACAGAACTCCTTAGCAGATGTGTTGAGCAGACAAATTATGGATCCCCACGAGTGGAAATTGGATCCTCATGTATTTCAAAAATTGACAGTGTTATGGGGAACTCCAGACATAGATCTGTTCGCTTCTCCACTAAATTACCAGCTGCCAAAGTTTTGCACGAAAAGGTTTCATCCCACAGCTTGGAAAGTGGATGCTCTCTCATTCAATTGGAACAATCTTCACGTGTATGCCTTTCCACCACTGCCTCTCCTCCCAAAGGTACTCCTGAAGGTCATTCAGGACAAGCCAACCATGATTTTAATAGCTCCGGATTGGCCTCGACAGCACTGGTACCCATTACTGAGAAGTCTGGTATGGGAGCCTCCATGGCCTTTGCCTTCGATTCCACACCTGCTGTCTCAGGAGAACAGTCATTTACTCAATGTCAAACTTCACTCTCTACATCTAACAGCCTGGCATATTCTGTTTTAAACCCTGGAGGGTCTCAGCTTCCACAACAAGTTTTGAATGTTATTTTGGAAGCCAGACGGCCTAGTACAAGGAAAGTTTACGCAGATAAATGGAGGAGATTTTTAATTTGGAGTACAGCAAAGGACTTTGATGTTTCTAAGCCTAACTTAAGTGTTGCTCTTCAATACCTTACTGAGTTATTGGACAAAGGTTTGTCCTTCTCCTCTATAAAGGTTCATGCTGCAGCAATTTCTGCTCACTATGACTGTGACCCACCATTGTTTTCTCATCCTTTGTTTAAGCAATTCCTTAGAGGGGCAAAGAATATAAGACCCCCACGTAGAGCTCCTACTCCTGCTTGGGATCTCAATTTTGTGTTGGAGAAACTCACTCTACAACCTTTTGAGCTTGCAGCGACTGCCGAGTTGAAATATTTATCATGGAAGACTGCTTTTTTTGTTGGCCATTACTTCTGCGAGAAGGGTTTCTGAATTACAGGCCCTTATGGCGGTTGAGCCTTTCTTAATTTTCCACAAGGATAGGGTGTCTTTGCGTACTAACCCTTCCTTTATGCCTAAAGTGGTTTCTAGTGTGGCTTTAAACCAAACTATTCATTTGCCTACTTTTTATGCAAACCCACAAAATAAAGGGGAGAAGATTTTGCACACTTTGGATATACACAGACAGTTGCGATATTATTTGAGCAGAACTAAAGGGTTCAGGCAGTCTCAGCAGTTGTTTGTTTCATTTGCTTTGTGTTCTCAGGGCAAACCTGTTTCAAAACAAACTATTTCTAAGTGGATTGGTTTTTGTATTGCTTTCTGTTATTCCCATCATGGTAAGGAGATTCCAACTGGGATTAGGCCTCATTCCACTAGGGCTACTGCCACTTCTACAGCTTTTTTAAGGGGGGTGGCTACTAAGGATATTTTGGAGGCAGCTACTTGGAGTTCAGTGCATACTTTCTCTAAGCATTACCACCTTCCACTTTACTCTAAATCTAGGGCTGGATTTGCCACTGCAATTTTACAGGGCATTTTGGCATCCCCTAATGCTGTATAGTTTTGCCATCCTCCCTTACCTCTGCTTTGGGATTCTACCCATATGTAAGGACTGCAGCAATGTGAGATGAAGAACATAGTACAGTTTTGTACCTACCATAAATGTAGATGTTCGAAGATCCACATTGCTGCAGTCCAATTTACCCTCCCTCCTTCCCCTCTGTAGTTAGAGGTGGTTGTGTGGTTTGGGTTGTAAATATTGTAAATATGGTTAGTGCAAGGGTGGTTGGTTGTTTTGCTGTTTTTGGGCTTTGCCCTTTCTTTTTAGGGCCTTCTGACATCTGGGGCAAGAAAAGACTGAGGATATGACATCGGTCATGCGCTTTTGTACCCTGACGTCCTGATGTCAGTTTTAAGCGCCTTGACCGACGTCAGCCTAATACTTTGGTATTCGGGCCGACCGAGGACAGCGGACTACCCCCATATGTAAGGACTGCAGCAATGTGGATCTTCGAACATCTACATTTATGGTAGGTACAAAACTGTACTTTTGTGGTATCCCGCTAACTGTTCTTTCGGGCTAAGCCCGTTTCAGTTAGAGGACCTAGTCCTCTTGTCCTGTGTTTTCACGCTAAACCGTTTAAGTTAGAGGTTTTAGTGTCGGTTTCCCCTTGTTATTCGTGGTCATGAAACCATTTTAGTTAGAGGTTTTTGGCCTTTATTGTCTCAGTGCGTGTTCCTTCTGAGGTTTGTGTGTGTGCTGTGCATTTTACAAAACTTGTTCCCGCGTTTTGTGGTGTTGCGTGTCTGTGTCTTTCTTGTCAGACAGTGACTTGTGCTGTGTTGGTTTTTTGTGATTGCTTGTGGAAAAATGTCAAAGGATTCCAAGGAGCACAAACCTTCGGGTTTTAAAAAGTGCTCTAAGTGCGGTTACAAGATGTCTATCACAGATGGGCATTCAGTTTGTGTTTATTGCCTGGGAGCCATCCATCTGCAGGAGTCCTGCAGCTTCTGCCATGCTTTTAGTTCCAGAGTGCTCCAAGAAAGAAAGAATAAGCTGATTTTAAAGGAACTCTTGAAACCCTCTTTCGAAGAGGCCATGGATTCTTCTCCCAGTGCTAAATCTAAGTTCTCTAAGTCAAAAAAAGAGATCTCCAGCTTCTTCAGTTTCCTCGGAGCCACCGGAGAAAGTCACAAAACTTGCTTCGACCTCCTCGGCTCCACTGTCCTCTGGGCCCTCGGAAGTGTCGGTGTTGATGGAACCGGCGTCGGCTCCAATTATATTGGAACCTCTTCGGAGCCGATTGCCCAGTCTTAGACCAGTTTCACCTGAGAGGAGATCTCGATCTCCCTCCCTGTCCTCCAAATCCTCCAGGACTCTTTCTGATGTGGATGTTGATAGGGTCGTGCAGAGGCTCCACCAGTCACTGGTTTTGGCAGAATTGTTTTCGGCTCCGGCCCAGTCAGCTCCGGAGCCAGTCCCGACCCCTTCTTCGATCATTCCTCCTCTGAGTGCATCTCTGTCTTCGGAGCCAGAGTGTTCCGCGCCGTGTGATGTTCCTAGGTCGGTTCCGATGGCCCCTCCGGGCCTATCTGTACTGATGTCGGCTCTGACCCCATTGGCTCCATCCACAGGGTTCTGGACTCTGGATTCTTCAGTCGGGCCGAAGGGGGACATCTCGGGACATTTTTCGGTTCAGAGTCTTTTGCTCGGTGCCTTGGCTCAAGGAACCCCGACTCCTGTCATGGTCTCGGAGGCTGGCCGGTCCTCAGACTCGGGGGGGGGGGGGCTGCCTTTGAGGCTATGCGGACTGCGCTGGCCAGATCATCAGCTACATCATGCGGGTCAGTCATTCTGTCCCCCACCACTCTGGTTAGAGCCTCTGATCACCACCTATCCGTAGACAGTGGAGCACCAAGGCCTAGGGATAACCCCACAAGTGGTCCCCAACTTCCTGAAGGCCCTTCAGAGTTCGTGCCTGAGGAGCCCCCTAGAAAGGAAACATGCAAGAGGAAGCACATAGGCTCCCAGGATAAGTCTCTCACCTCTGATACTGACCTTGAGGAATCGGAGGGGTCCCCCAAGTCATCCTCTGATGATGTTTCCTTCTCCGATATCCTGGAGATATTGAAACAAAGAGGTGACTGGCCGTCCAAAGTCCCCTCTGAGGAGGGGTCGGTCTTCCTTAAGGCCTTTGGTACTTAGCCCTCCACCTCCTGGGTGTCCCCACCCTTCGAGCTCCTAGATTTAATTTGTTGGGGGGTGTGGGAAAACCCTGATTCTGTGGAACCCGTACCCAGGCGTCCCAACAAGTTTCTTTCTGCTCCCCCAGGTAAGGAGTTTCTGTCCAAAGGAGTCCCTGTGGATGCCATGGTGGTGGCGGCGGCGGCAGCCACTCAGAAGGAAGTAGCAGAGACTTCTTCCTCTGTCTATCCTCCTAACAAGGAGTCTAGGGCCATGGACCAGTACGGGAAGCGTACCCTCTCATCAGTAACCTTTACCTTATGGTCGCTGAACTACCTGTCTCATTTTACTCTGCTCCAGAGAGATCTCCTCAAGGAGTTGGGCGATACTCTTGCGGTGGCCCAGACGGTTAACGCCCAGGTGTCTATCCTCAATTCCATCGTCAACTCCTCCATGCAGCTCATTTCATATGCAGCCGATGGGGCGAGTAGGGCAGCAAGCTCGGGAGTCGCCCTCAGGAGGCAAGCCTGGATGTGCCTTTGTCATTTCGTGGAGGCCTTCAAGTCTTCTTTCACTGACGCCCCCTTTGATGGTTCTTCTTTGTTTGGAACCAAAGTGAAAGACACCCTCACCAGGTGTGAACAAGAGGGAAAGACCCTGTCTGCTGTAGTGGTCCATTTTTCCCTTCCCTCTAGTCCTTACCCAAAGGCCCAGTGGGGTGGGAAGATGTGGTTCAAAAAATCACAGAGGTTTTTTCCTGCCGCAGAAGGTGAGTCCCCCTCCAGAGGCAGAGGAGGGGGAGGTTATTTAGGGAGACGCCGCCCTAGAGGCAGAGGGGCCCCCGCAATTCGGGAGACCACGATTCCTTTCGTGGCTCTCCCTACTCTCGTTCCTGAGGGAATGCCCTGCTGTGCTTATCCGGAGTCAGTCGGGGGTCGAATATAGTTATATCCGGAAGCCTGGAAAAGCGTCACCCAGGACCGATGGGTATTACGAATAATTTTCGGAGGTTATGTCATTCCGTTTACGTCAGACCCCCCTTCAGTCAGAAAAGTCCCGGACGTTTCACCCAGTCAAAGGGATCAAGCAGCCTCAGAGGTTTCAAAGCTGCTAGGAAAGGGAGCCATCCAGCGTGACCCCTCAGACCAAGTCGGATTAGGAACTTACTCAAGATTCTTTTTGGTGCCGAAAAGAACAGGGGACCTGAGACCTATATTAGATCTCAGCTGACTAAACAACTATGTACAGAAGTCGTAAGTTCCATATGGTCACACTACAATCGATTCTCCCATTGTTGGGAGAGGAGGTATGGATGTGCTCCATCGACCTCAAGGATGCTTACTACCATGTCAAAATGGACAGGGCATCCAGGAGTCACCTACATTTCTGGCTGGGAACCAGTCATTTCCAGTTTTGAGCCCTGCCCTTTGGTCTCACCACAGCCCCCAGGGTGTTCACCAAGTGTATGGCGGTGGTGACTGCTCACTTGAGATGTCAAGGATTCCAAGTGTTTCCCTATCTGGACGACTGGCTCCTTACTGCCCCCACCAGGCATCTCCTAATCCAAACCAGGGATGCTACCATCACTCTCTGTTAACAGTTGGGCATAACACTAAATTAGGAAAAGTCTGCCTTGTTGCCCTCACATCAGGTCACCTTTATAGGCGCAGAATTAGACACCATTTGAATATGAGCATTTTTACCACAGGAAAGGATCAGAGTCATACAGCAACAGATACATGCCTTGATGCCCCTGAGGAAAGCAAAGGCAAGATGGGTTCTTCAACTCCTGGGGGCCATGGCAGCAACAATTATGTTGGTCCCTTTAGCGAGATTGCACATGAGACTTCTTCAATGGCTCCTCTTTGTCCAATGGTGTCTCCAAAAATTTCCACTTTCTCACCCCATTTTGCTCACGGACAGATGCAAACAGGATCTCAGTTGGTGGCTTTGCACCAAGAATTTGGACAGGGGAAACCCTTCGTTCCACCCATCCCGGTTGCCACAGTGACCACGGACGCCTCTCAGATGGGGTGGGGGGGCATTATCTTGGCAGGACAGTCCAAGGCACGTGACAAGATTACGAGCTACATCTGCATATCAACGTCCTAGAGATGAGAGCGGTGCTACTTGCGTTGCAGGCACTTCAGAGCTTTCTGCCTCTAGGGACGATTGCAATACACTCGGACAACATGTCAGTAGTGTGATATCTGAACAAGCAAGGGGGAACCAGATCTTACCCCCTGTGCAGAGAGGCCATGCAAGTGTGGCAGTGGGCAGTATCTTCCCAATGGTTTCTTGTGGCAACGCACATTCCGGGGAAGTCCAACGTGATAGCGGACAGGCTAAGCAGAGCTATTCTGATGCTTTACGACTGGTCCCTGAATCTTCTAGTTGCAGAACGAATCTTCAGCAGATGGGGTCAGCCTTGCTGCGACCTTTTTGCCAGCCCCCTCAATGCCAAATGCAGCAGCTACTTCACACTGATCCCCCCACAGGGGGAGTCATCCAGGGACGCTCTAGTTCACGATTGGCCCTCCGGTCTGTTTTATGCTTTCCCTCCGTTTCTCTTCCTGTCAGAAGTGATTCAGAATGTGCAATCCTTGGGAAGCAGAATGATTCTGATTGCTCCACATTGGCCTCATCAAGTCTGTTTTCCCTTTCTCCAACCCTACACTGTGGACACTCCTTGAATTCTGGACCCACAACCAGATGTACTGACACACATGACGGGACAGTTCCACCCCTCTCTGAGGACCCTCCAGTTGACAGCCTGGCTACTCCACTTCCATCGTTAGTTAGGCTTCATCTTTTTTCACTGGAGGTAGTTCACATTTTATCTTCCTCTCATAAGCGCTTTACTAGGAAGATTTATTCTAGCAAATGGAGGAGGTTTTCTATTTGGGTGCATACCCAAGGAATTGATCCTTACACAGCCCCGATTGCTTCAGTCTTGGAATTTTTGTCTATGCTTTTCCATCAGGGTTCCATGTCAGCTATCATAAAAGTTCAATTGGCAGCGATTCCTAATTTTCATGTTGCTAATGAGCCTAGTCTGATGGATCACAGACTCTGTAAGACTTTCCTGAAGGGTACTGTATTACTCCGTCGTCCGGTCTCCGAACCTGTCATGCCCTGGGATCTGAATTTTGTTCTACAAGCCCTTACTTCGCCACCTTTCGAGCCTGCAGCTACCTGTGATTTGAAATTCTTGACCTGGAAAACAGCCTTTTTAATAGCAATCACTTCAGCCAGGCGAGTTTCAGAAATTCAAGCCCTTTATCAAACCTCCATACTTGATCTTCCATAAGGACAGGGTTTCTCTTGGACCAAACCCTTCTTTTCTTCCTAAAGTGGCTTCAGTATCTAATCTTAATCAATCTATTGAGTTGCCTGTATTCTTTCCTCAGTTTTCAAACAAGGCAGAATTTAAATTTCATCAATTGGATGTACACAGACAGTTACGTTTCTATCTGCACTGAACAAAAGATATCCGAAAGTCTGATCAACTATTTGTCTCCTTTTTGGAAAACAAAATTGGGTCCCCTGTCTCCAAAATCACCCTGTCCAGATGGATATAAAGTTGCATCTCTTTTGCCTACTCCGCAGGAGGAAAAAACCTGCCGTTTCCGGTCAAGGCTCACTCTACTCGGGCTGTTTCTACATCTATAGCCTATCAAGCCAGATTGTCGATGGATGATATATGTGCTGCAGCTATTTGGGCTTCTCCTCGTACATTTTTTACTCATTAAAAATTGGACGTGGTATCTAGGAGCAGGTTGTTCTTTGGTTCCACAGTACTCAGGAGTATTTTCCTATGAGCCACCCAGGATGTAGGTGCTAGGGACGCTGTCCCACAGGTAAGAATGTAGGCAAGATTGGACTACATAACATCAAGAAGTTATGTACTCACCATAACGTTCAATGTATGTAGTCCATCTCGCCTCACATTCTTACTTACCCTCCCACCTTCCTCCTTCCTGGAGGATCTGGAGGTTAGGTTTCTATTTACAGAGTTCCCTCACCTTTAGCTTATTCTTTTTTACCTGGATGTTGTGTATGCATGGGGTATGAATGAGTGTTCACAGCAAACTGGATCTGGGGATATGGAGCAGTGCAGCATGGGATACCTGCTTAGTCGCCAATAGAAGACTTTGAGCTAGAAAAGTTTGGCCAAGTCGGAGCCGATATTCGGCTCCGAACCCATGGGTAAGAATGTGAGGCGAGATGGACTACATGCATCAAATGTTATGGTGAGTACATAACTTCTTGTTCAGTCCATCCTCTAAAGAAGCATTTTTAGCACTGGGTATGGCTACCATACCATAGAGTATGGTTGGGAGCCCATAGTAGAATATAACAGTTGGTGCATATCTTACCATTCTGTATAGTTAAACTTTATATTTTAGGCTGTTCCTGTCTTGACCCTGGAATTGATGAACTTGTTGCCAAAGATGCCTTTATTTCTATAACAGCAAACAGCTCTGCCCAGCTCAAGCTCTTCCACTTCCTCTTAATGTATTGCTGCCAATGGGTTATCCACATCCCATTGTTACCATTGAGAGATGCAACAATTCTACACTTGGTTTGAGCCTTTTTCTGAGACATTTTTGTCTTTTTGGGACAGATTGTTTTTTTTTTTTTTCCTAAATACTTTTGACACATAAGGACAGACATCAGTCAAGTGTTAGTCATTACAGTTTAGCTACTGTCTTGTACTCATTTACCTTTCTTTTCTTATACTGTACTGTTCTGATGTTCATCGTGTTACCCTGCTGCAGTCATCACACTTGGGTTATCCTGTCGTCAGGCGGTCCTGCAATCGGCCTGAATTCCAAAGACTTGGTCCAGCGTCGGTTGCTGTCGCTTCTTCCCTGACATCAGTGCGCCAGGGGTATATAAGAGGCATCCGACGCCATTTTCTTCAGTCTTTCTTGCCGCACGGTGCCCGAAGCAGAAGCAGTTCGCAAGTGCTGGTCGGCCGACACCTGAGATTTTCGAATCGAATTTCAGTCCGAAGTCTTCAAAGCTAAGTAACCCGTTGGGGAACCTTTTTCTTGCCTCAGTCCGATGTCAGAAAAAGTTAACAATTGCATTTCTTGTGGGAAGCAAATACCTCATAAGGACTTTCATTCTTATTGTATACCTTGCCTAGGCCCAGACCACGACGTCACTGGTTGTCGGTTTTGTGCTAGGTTCAATAAGCGAACTATAAAGCGACGCTTTGATTTCGCACGACACTACTTCGGTAGGAAATTTAATTGCACTATGCTGTCGGAGCAACCGACTACCGGCGTGCATAAAAAACGCAAAGATAAAGACAGGCAGCCTAGATCCAAGCCAGACGCCGAGGCCTCGGCTGGGCTGGTCGCCGGTTCTCCGGTTTTCAGTGAGGTGCCTACGCAGCCCCTGGCGACCGTAGAATTGGAACCCCAGACCACTTCGGATTCTCAAGCAGAGAGTTCTAGGCCGACGCAGCCTTTTTCTTTAGGCCCTACCGACAATATTGCAGAAGGAGAAGCTGGTGCTGTGGAAACACCTTTGGTTACAGAAGGTGTCTTCAGACCGACTACTCTCACCATAAAATCTTATGCTAAGCTTAAGACTCCTCTAAAACCAAAAAAGACTGCACATCAGTCTCCAGTTCAAGGCCCCATGCCTAAGAAACAGATGCTTAAAATGGCTGAAGATTTGATTTCTTTAATCAGGGGTTCCCAACCCCCCCCCAGACAAAAGGCCTAGACAAGAGGAGGATTATGCCTCCTCTGATCAAGTGTCTTATCTCCTCAGACTCCTCTGAGGAACAGGATTACCCCTTTCCCCCTTATGAAGATTCTGATGCTGAAGATTCCATTCCCTCAGCTTCTCCCCCTGAAGACTATTCCTTTGGGGAAACCTTACATACCATGAGGGAACATTTCCACTGGGAAGGCCAGGACTACTCCGACTCAAAGAAAAGGCTCCGAGAGTTTATTTTACTCCCCCAGCACAGACCACTTGCTATCCCTCCAGTTTTAGACATTGTGGATGATGTTTACTTAGAATCTAGTCTAAATCCAGATTCTCTGCCTCCTGCTCCGGCCAAACCAGATAGATACTATAGAGTGCCTGACTCACACAAATTCCTTTACAAAAGCCCTGTTGCTGACCCAGAGACAATTTTCCAGGGTCCCAAAGGGGCTAAGGCTTCTATGGCTAAAAATCCTGTACCCTCTGAAAGGGACTCCAGAGCACTAGGTAGATGGGGGAAGAAGGTTTACACCTCAGCTACTCTAGCTATGAGAGCACTAAATTGTCAATTTCACATGCTGAAATACCAGCAGTTCCTAATGTCTTAAATAAAACAAAAGATGAACATGCACCCTCAACAGTCTGAATTCAAGGAAATGCAGGATCTGTTGCATGCAGCTGAACAGGTGGGCAAACATACTTTACAATGTGGATTTGATTCCTTGGAAGCTTCCTGTAGAGCAGCTGTTAGTGGGTCTGTTATACGTAGGCATGCTTGGTTAAAGGAACAAACTCTGCCTGATCATGTTAAAGCAAAGTTACTAGATGCACCCTTACAGCAGGATGTCTTATTTGGGGTTAAAGCAGAAGAGGTTTTAAAGAAAATGGAGGATAAGGCAAAATCTATGCATACGGTCAAAGATTTCTTACAGGTACAACCCCCACGCTTCAGCAGAAATTGGCTAGCAAAAAATTGGTCCTTTCCAGCTGCTGACAGACCACAGAGTTGTAAATACAGATGCCCAAGGGGCAGAGGACAAGCACAACTCCCTTACAAACCTCTCCAATGGGGCACTGCAACACAGAAGGGAGGAGAAGACAGGCCCCAAACTACTAGAAAACAAACACAATGACTTAAACCTCAAACTGCCAAGCAAAAGTCTCTTGGCAGCTCTATTGGGAGGAAAATTAGCATTTTTTATAGACACACTGGCGCATCGTCACAAAGGACAAATGGGTCCTAGACATTATCTCACAAGGATACAGATTCCATTTCCACACCTGGCCAAGGATAAAAGGAATGCCAAACTTGCCTCAAAATCAATGGGCAGAGGCACAAAAACAAATGACAGCTCTCATGGACATGAGAGCCATTCAACTGGTACCTACACAGGAGCAAGGCCAAGGTTTTTACTCAAGGCTCTTTCTAGTCCCCAGAAAGGACAATGCTTGGAGACCCATTCTGGACCTTTCAATTCTAAACACCTTCTTGCAAGTACCCAAATTCAAGATGCTAACACTACAGCAGCTTCTTCCCATGTTGGGCAAGAAAGCTTGGCTAGTAACATTGGACCTCAAGGAGGCATACCTGCATGTCCCTATCAGACAAAATTGCAGAAGATACCTCTGTTTCATTGCAGGTTCAACCCATTACCAATTCTCTGCACTGCCCTTTGGCTTATCTACTGCACCCAAGGTCTTCACAAAATGCCTGGAACCAGTAATTGCATACTGCAGACAAAGAGGAATTCAAATATACCCATATCTGGACGACTGCCTCATCCAAGCAGAAAGCAAGGACATTCTCTTACAACATCTGACTTTTGTAAAACACCTTCTAAGTTGCCTAGGGTACACAGTAAACGAAAAGAAATCAAAACTAGTGCCCTCACAAAATATGACATTCCTGGGTGCCAGCTTGAATACAACGGCCCAGATGGCTTATCTGATGCCAGACAAACAACTACAACTAACTCAATACTTCAAAATAATGGCATCAAAGACCCAACTCCCTGCAAGAAAAATTCTGCAGGCCTTGGGCTTCATGGCATCTTGCATACTACTAATACAATTTGCAAAACTGCATATGAGGAAATTACAATGGTACCTGAAAAGCGTATGGACTCAACACAGCCACAGCTTGGAAACAATGATACCTCTCATTCCCTGCCTTCAACAGGAGTTTCTATGGTGATCACAGGCATGTCACCTCAACAAGGGTCAGCCTTTCACCTTACCCCCAGCCAGGCAAACTATGACAACAGATGCATTGGACTATGCCTGGGGGCCACACATGGCAGGATGGTGCGTTCAAGGCATATGGACTGCAGATCAAAGGAATCTGCACATCAATCAAAAAGAAATGCTAGCTGTTCAGAATGCTCTGACAGCCTTCAAGGACCTCATACATCCAGGACAGCTTATAATAAGGACAGACAACACCACAGTAATGTGGTACATAAACAAACAAGGGGATACACACTCCTACCCTCTATGCAGGCAAGCAATGACCTTGTGGAACACAACACTGGCTCACCAAGTTCAATTACAAGCTCACTTCCTGCCAGGAAAAAAGAACACATTGGCAGATGACCTAAGCAGAAACATCATGGATCCCCATGAGTGGAAACTGGATCCACAAGTATTTGCAATGATAACTCAAAAATGGGGGCGCCCAGACATAGACCTGTTTGCCAACCCCCAAAACTATCAGCTATCAAAATTCTGCACAAGGACATTTCACCATCAAGCTTGGAACGTGGACGCACTCTCATTCAGTTGGAAAATGCTGACAGCATATGCCTTTCCTCCATTGCCCCTTCTCACAAAGGTGCTGCTGAAAGTCAGGGTGGAGAGACCTCTAATGATACTCATTGCCCCGGACTGGCCACGCCAGCACTGGTACCCACTACTAAGGAACATGGCCCAGGGCCCACCATGGATTTTACCACAAATTCCTCATCTACTCACACAGCAAGGCAGTCAGATTCTACACAGCCAGCTCAAGACCTTAAATCTGGCTGCATGGCAAATCACCTAAGCAACCAGCCAGCTCCTCTTTCACAAGCTGTTATGGATGTCATTCTGGAGGCCAGGAGGCCCAGCACCAGGAAAGCCTACTCCGACAAATGGAAAAGATTTTGTGCCTGGAACCAAGCTAAAGGCCAAAATACCCTTCAGCCGGACATGCCTCAGATTCTACAATATTTAGCTGAGATGTTACACAAAGGACTTACTTTTTCATCTATTAAAATCCACGCCTCCGCTATTTCAGCTCACTACAACATGGATCCTCCCTTATTTTCACATCCACTTCTAAGGCAGTATCTCAGAGGGGCAAAAAACATTAGGCCTCCCAGGAGAGCGCCAACACCAACTTGGGACCTAAATTTTGTTCTGGAAAAACTTACGCTGCCACCTTTTGAGCCAGCTTTCTCAGTTGACTTAAAGTTTCTATCATGGAAGACTGCCCTGCTGCTAGGAATTACTTCAGCCAGAAGAGTCACAGAGCTACAGGCACTAATGGCAGTAGAACCTTTCCTTATTTTTCATCAAGACAGAGTTTCTCTATGAACTAACCCCTCCTTTATGCCAAAGGTGGTATCCAGTGTGGCTCTAAATCAAACCATCCACTTACCCACCTTCTTTCCAAATCCACAGAACAAAGGAGAAAGACTCCTGCATTCCTTGGACATTCACAGGCAACTACGTTACTACTTGGATAAAACTAAGGCTTTCAGAAAATCTGACCAACTTCTTGTATCCTATGCTACAGCATCACAAGGAAAGGCCATCTCAAAACAGACCATTTCCAAATGGATAGGACATTGCATACATTTTTGCTACACCCATCATAGAAAACCAGTTCCTGCTAGCATAAGGCCCCACTCCACCAGGGCAGCAGCTACATCTACTGCCTTCCTCGGGGGGGTGCCAACCAAGGATATTCTGGAAGCTGCAACTTGGAGTTCAGCACACACCTTCACCAAACACGATCACTTACCACTTTACTCTAACACTAGAGCTGGCTTTGCCACTGCAGTTTTGCAGGGCCTTCTAGCCTCCTCTAACCCTGTTTGACTCCACCTCCCATCCTTAGCTTTGGGATTCTACCCAAGTGTGATGACTGCAGCAGGGTAACACGATGAACATAGTACAGTTTTGCTACCATAAATGTAGATGTTCGAGCGTATACCCTGCTGCAGTCCATGTTACCCTCCGTCCATGCCCTCTGACCTAACTAAAACCTTTCAATACCTTAAAATCTGATACTACCTTTGTGGTGTATTTGCTTATAGCTGGAGGGATGTTTTGTTTGTGCTAAGCTTTTATTATTGGTACTATCTACTGACCATTCTTTTGGGGGGGGCACCTGACATCTGGGGCAAGAAAAACTGAAGAAAATGGCGTTGGATGCCTCTTGTATACCCGTGGCGCACTGACGTCAGAGAAGAAGCGACAGCAACCAACGCTGGACCAAGACTTTGGAATTCAGGCCGACTGCAGGACTGTCTGACGACAGGATAACCCAAGTGTGATGACTGCAGCAGGGTATACACTCGAACATCTACATTTATGGTAGGTACAAAACTGTATTTTCTCACAACCCTTATTGCCCAGAGCTAGATACAGCACTAGGCAACCTATGCAGGCACCTAGGGCCTGACAGCTGGGGTGGGGGGGTGGGGGGGGGCTGCCACAACATTTATTTTTAATTAAAAAAAAATGCATGTCTTCAAGGGTGTTTGTCTTTAAGAATGCCCTCTGCATGCAATGTTTACATCATATCGTGTATGCATGAAATGCCCTACCTAAGGATGACAAGTTAGTTAATTTACTCAGGCTCAAACCCTCTGCCTTGGTTACAGGAGATAAGAGCCTGAATCCTTTAGACCAACTACCAGACTTTGAGTTTCAGTACTTTGTCAAGGAATTGTAAGCTTCAGTGCATTTTCAAGGAACTGGTGAACTTCAGTGCATTTTCAAGGAGTTGGTGAACTTCAAGGGAAGATAAGTTTACTGCAGCTCATGCTAAGTCTGTTTTCAAGTGTGCAACTGTTTTGTTTGGCATATGGTTGCCCCTGCTTATGCTACAGAATTTGAAAGTAGTGTTAGTAGCACAACAGATAGTGTACTTGTTTTTGATGCAGAAACCTGTGGTTTCTACTCCCACACCATGTAGATGGATTACTGATGCTGTGTTGTACTTTGGGAGGGGGTGCAGTCCTGTGTGTGTCCTTATTTGGATGAGACGCCTTGGATCTATGAACTTGTTATTGGTTTGCCAACCATTCCCTATTGCAATATTACCATCTTACCTTTTTTTTTTTAATACATCCTATACAATTTATTCTTCAAGGGCAGCAGGCACTGAATTTGTAGAAGAAACACTGAAATGTAAAGTTGTTTGCTAGTAGCAATCCCTTAGTTATGAATGTCTCTACTGTGGGATTATTCAGATGGCTTCTACTTCTGCAATTGTGTGTATTGGCTGATATTAGTGTACTGTAATAACAAAAGTTTGAGTGACCTTTTATGGTTGAAATGTTCTGAAATGGCAGTTTTGTCGTTATTGGTTCATGTTTTGTTTCATTGCTTATTGGAAAAATGTTCAAAACTACAAATTAAAAACACAAGAACACACACAACTGTGGCATAGTGCAATAATAAACTTGAAACCAAAAAAAAGTTCTACTGAAATAGGAGAATCAGGCACAAATGATATTTGAGCTCTTTCATTTTCTTTATTGTACTAAGAACTTCTTCAGAATTATACAGTTCATTCAAATCCTGACATCTTTTAAACCTCATTCTTTCTCTGCATATATTGTTCCCACAGTTCCCATTTTTTCCTGTGTAGTTTGCTCCTTCCCTTTTCTTCTTCTTCTTCTTTCAGCCGCTCCCATTAGGAGTCGCCACAGCGGATCATCTGTTTCATTTCTTCCTGTCCTCTGCATCTTGCTCTGTCACACCAACCACCTGCATGTCCTCTCTCACCACATCCATAAATCTTATCTTAGGCCTTCCTCTTTTCCTGTTACCTGGCAGCTTCATCCTTAGCATCTTTTTCCCAATATACTCTGCATTCCTCCTCCGCACATGTCCAAACCAATGTAATCTTGCCTCTCTGGCTTTGTCTCCAAACCTTCCAACCTGGGCTGATTCTCTTAATATACTTGTTCCTAATCCTGTCCACCCTTGTCACACCCAGTGCAAATCTTAACATCTTTAACTCTGCCACGTCCAGCTCTGACTCCCGCCTTTTTGTCACTGCCACAGTCTCCAACCCATATAACATAGCTGGTCTCACTACCCTCTTGTTAGACCTTCCCTTTCACTCTTACTGGTACTCGTTTGTCACAAATCACTCCTGACACTCTTCTCCACCCACTCCATCCTGCCTGTACTCTCTTCACCTCTCTTCCACACTCACCATTACTCTGAACTGTTGATCCCAAGTATTTAAACTCATCCACCTTTGCTACCTCTACTCCCTGTATCCTCACCATTCCTCTATCCTCCCTCTCATTCACACACACATATTCTGTCTTAGTTCTGTTGACCTTCATTCCTCTTCTCTCTAGAGCATATTTCCACCTCTCCAGGGTCTCCTCCACCTGTTCCCTACTCTCACTACAGATCACAATGTCATCTGCAAACATCATAGTCCCTTCCCTTTTCTAATGATCCCAATTCCAGTTATATTTGATAATTTAATAAAAATGTTTTTTGTTTTATAAAAAAAAAAAAAAAAATCCTTCAGAATGAAAAAAACATGTCCACATTTAAAACTCAACTGCACTGCCTAAATCACATGACTACTTGAACCAATAGAAACAATGAAGCAATTAATTGACACACTGTTGCTTTTAGAACTTTTAACAAAAATAAAAAACATGCTTCCCCAAAAAGTAACAATGATAAAACACAGTACTTAAAGTCTCTGTGGTAATAAAACGCATTTGATATTAATAAATTCATTCAGTCCTGTTTTTTTATCCACCGAATAAATTTATTAATATCAAATTCTTTTTATTAGCACATAGACTTTAATAGTACTAAGTATTATGTTTTGTCATTGCTACTTTTCGTGGAAACATGTTTTGTATTTTTGATACACTGTTGCTTTTAGAACTTTTATTAATTAATTGCATCATTGTTTCTCTTGGCACAGTTAGTCATGTGATTTAGGCAGTAGAGTTTTAAATGTGGACATGAAGTTGCTTGTTTCATTCTGAAGAAGTTCTTAGTACATTAAAGAGAATGAAAGCGCATAAATATTGTTCATGTCAGTCATGCTGGCTGGTTGGTACTGTTTTTTGGTTTCAAATTTAAAATGCACAGTAACAAGTGGTGCTTTATTCTATAAGGAATATAATTTAATACTATCAGGATGGTGCATCAAAGAGCACATGCATGTATACATGGTCCTAAAAGTGTGTGCGAGGGGCCTATGGCTTGAAAACTATTCTACTCAATGACCAGTTTTGGTAAAGGGAGGATCAGAACTGGTGAGAGATCTTGTGCTACTGTGGTCTGTGCCCTTAGGGATGCTGTCTGTACTTAACAATGTTCTTTTTTTCAACATTGATGCCCTCTTTGTCAGTAGAGGCTTCAGTTCTGATATTGTCACCACTGCCCCCCCCCCCCCCCCATTAGACTTGAAGGACCAACTTTTTCAGGGCTATTGTGGATGGCGCTATTGACATTTAACCCTTTAGTGATAGTGATCTTCTTGGTTAGATTAGCATTGTTGTTGGTGTCTGCTGTCAGTGTCAATGGCCCTCCCCATTTGGCATCAGCACAGATGAAGTCAGCATTGATGGCATTGGCCCTGGTACCATAGTGGAAGACTCCGTGGTGAGGAGATTTGATCTTTCTGCATGAGCAAGCACCTACTCCACCAGTTCCACCCATAGGCACAATGAAGGAAGAACCTTTAAGTTGTTCAATCTTGCCCTTACATTGCAGCATATTTTGTAGATACTGATTTTCCAGGCCTCTAACCTTCTGTACAGGAAAGCTTGGATTAGTCTACTCCAGGTCCTCCTAGGAAGAGGCACTGAAAGAGGAAACACACACACACCACATTGGAGTCCCCTCCCCACCACAGATCTCATCCAGTCCCCTCCAGAAGACACCAGATTTGATGAAATTCTAGAGCTGAGACAGAGGGGATCATAGCTCACCAACTCCACCTCCATCAGGGAAGAGATCTTGTAAGACACTTGGACATCTTCACCCACAGAAACCTGAGTAGTACCTCAACCTGACAGACTTGTAGATATGGTGGGCCGGAAAGCATGGAGGGAGCCAGATGTTGTGGAGCAAACTCCATGTAAGCCTGACAGTGCTGCAGGCATAGGAGGATAGGCAACATGGGAGCAAGGGTCCCCTTCTCAGTTCCATTGTAGGGTCAGCAGTCAGTGAATGAGAAGTCCTAGAGGATACTTAAACTCTCCTTCCTCCTAATAAGGACTCTAGGATGATGGAAAGACTGAGAAAGCAAGTATATGCCTCAAGTATGTTTTCTGTCAGTGCCATGAACCACTTTGTGCATAAAGTGAAGTTTTGGAGAAAACTTGCAGACAAAACATGGAAACACAAACAATGACCAGCAGGGGGAGATCTGCAGAAGCAGTTGGAGATGCATGTTTTCACTGTCAACTACATATCTTCATTGGCCATGCATCTGTTATGCAATACAGCCAGTGGAGCAGCCAGGTTCAGGTATTGCTATGTAATTTCACATCTGTCTATTCCTCCATTCATAGTGGCTTTTATCTATTCATCCTTTTTGAACTTCTCTGTTTGGACAAGAAGCTAGGCTGTTCACAGCTGTTGGGGTTAAATTCTTGGCTCATCAGAGATTGTTTTCAGAAATCCCAACAGCCCCCTGTGTAAGCAGCAGTATAATGGAGGATACTGAACTAGAAAACATTTATTGTTCAAGTGCTACCAAAGAGGCAGAGGTGGTCCTAATCAACAAGGGTTCTCTGGATTTCCACCAGTATGAACTCAGAGTGGTTGCCCAACTATCCCACTGTAGAAGGAATTGGGGGATGATTTTCCCTGTGTCCTTTGGAATGGCTGGCCAGATGGATTAAGGAACTCATATCCATAGGCTATTCATACATTTCTCAGAAATTGCTACACACCCACCCTCCGTTACTCTCACTATCAGAGAAGCATGGCTCAAGAAGAGGTACAAAATCCTTGCACCAGAGAGGGTCCAAACTTTACTCTTCATTTTGGTGCCCAAAAAACTTCAGGACTTCATAATGGCTGTAGACCTGTCATCTGAGTCAATACATAGTCATTCCAGATGGTCACAATGTAGTCCATCCGACCGTGCTTGCAGGCAAGAGACTGGATGTGCTCTTTACATCTCTAGGCTGCTTACCTTCACTTCAGAATAGCAAACTTTTCCAGGAAATGTTTACTTTTTCAGGTGGGAACCAGTCATTACCAATGTGTAGAGCCCTGCACTTCGGACTTAACACAGCTCCCCCCACCCTTTGTTCAAATGCATAGCTTCAGTTGCAGCTCAGATTCACCTTTTAAGGGTGAATATATCATATAATCAATATCGAATTACCTAATATCGCTTTAGATGACCATCGCTGCAGCTACAGTGGATAAACAAATAATGGCAAGACAGTACCTGCTTTATGCTGTGTCGATCTTTGAGGTTCACAAATCACATCCTCCCACTTTTTGACATTCATTGGCTGCCAGTCGGATACAGTGATGCAGTAATCCATGCTACCTCTAGAAAGAATTGCTGCAGTGGTGCAGATTTCCCTAAACCTGTTACACCACCCAAAACCTGATTCCACTACAGTCCTCAAAATACTAAGTATTATGGCAGCTTCCATTTCAACATATTACATACTTATATGCAGGACTACACATGAGGGTCCTGTTGT
The DNA here is from genome assembly GCF_019279795.1 of Protopterus annectens. Taxonomy (NCBI): domain Eukaryota; kingdom Metazoa; phylum Chordata; order Ceratodontiformes; family Protopteridae; genus Protopterus; species Protopterus annectens. The sequence continues at coordinate 899,804,783 of NC_056747.1, read as the reverse complement.
GGACCATCAGAGTTCAGTGGAAGCAGGTGATGCAGCCAATAAACATAACCCATCAAACTCTCAAAGACTTGTCTGAAGCATCTGTCCTGGTGGATAAGCCTGGAAAATCTCTGCTCAGGGGACTCCTTTCTTTCAGCCTGTCACTACAGCCATGATAATCTAGAATGCATCCTTACTGGAATTGGGGATATTACTTAAACAGGATGGTCCAAGGGATGTGGACCACAGACACTGCCTGATTGCACATCAGCATCTGGGAAATGACATCAGTCTTCCTAGCACTGTGAACCTTTTAAGATCTTCTTGTCCAAGGTGTTGTCCATCCACTCACAACATTGCAGTGGTATGATACATAAACGTTTAGGAACGCAATCCTACCACTCTTGTAGAGAAACAGTGAGGGTTTGAGAATAGGCCATAACTTCACATTGCTTCCGTATAGCAATGCACATCCCAAGGACTTCCAACATGACTGCAGACAGATTGAGCAGGGAAATTTTGCTCCTCCACGGATGGTCTCTCAGCAACTCAATCACCCTAAGAAATCTTGTTGCAGTCTCTTTGGTTCACCATTAAATACCAAATGCAAAACTTTTTCACCATTGTCCCCCAAGTGGCACATACTGCCACAGTTGGCCTTGCATGTGGCTTTATGCATTTCCCTTATGTCACTCATTTACAGGTTTTTGCAGAAAGCCAAGCTGTGCAGAGCCAAGGTCATTCTCATATCCCCCTTATGGGCATACCAGTGTTGGCTTCTATGCTTTGGCCACATGTGAGAAGAAAACTTATTTCACAGCACCCTCATCTCCTGTCTGACCCATCTGGTCAGCCACACCCAGATACTCTCTCTGTCAGATTAACTGCATGGTTTCTCCAATTCTAGTAATGGCCGGGTAACTTATGCTCCCATCACAGGTTATAAATTTACTTATGGCCTCTCAAACATTGTTATCTAGAAAGATCTATAAAGGTAAATGGAAAAAATTCTCACTGTGAGCTAATTGGACATTGTATCAGCCTTGCACAGCTCCTGTCTCCTGGGTATTTACCTGTCTGGCAGATCTTTTTGAAGCAGGAGCTAGATGTTCATCGTGTTACACTGCTGCAGTCATCACACTTGGGTTACCCAGGTGTCAGGTGGTCCTGCAGTCGGCCAGAGTTCCAAAGTCTCGGTCCGGCGTCGGTTGCTGTCGCCTCTTCCCTGACGTCAGTGCGCCAGGGGTATAGAATATCCATCCGACACCATTTTCTTCAGTCTTTCTTGCCGAGCGCGGTGCCCGAAGCAGAAGCAGTTCACAAGTGCCAGTCGGCCTGAGATTTTCGAAGCCGAATTTCAGATCCGAAGGCTTCAATAAAGCTAATACCCCATTGGGGGAAACCTTTTTCTTGCCTCAGACTGATGTCAGAAAAAGTTAATAATTGTATTTCTTGTGGGAAGCAAATACCTCATAAGGACTTCCACTCTTGCTGTATTCCATGCCTAGGCCCTGATCACGATGTCACTAGTTGTCGGTTTTGTGCTAGATGTAACAAACGCACTATAAAAAGACGTTTTGATTTTACTTTACACTACTTTGGCCGAAGGTTCAATTATACCACGCCGTCGGATCAGCCGACGACCTCAATACCGAAAAAACGCAAAGACAAGGATAAAGATAGGCATCCGAGGTCCAAAACCGACGACAAAGCCTCTTCTAGGCCAGTCGCTGGTTCGCCGGTTCTCAGTGAGGCGCTTTCGCAGCCCCTGACATCTGCTACCTCAGAGCCACAGGCCGCTTCCGACTCCCACGTGGAGACATCTAGGCCTCTGGAAACTCAAGGTATTGGGCCTTCGGAAACTAATCCCTCAGATGGGTCCGGAGCCGCTGAGCAGGCATTGACTTCTAAGGGTGTTTTCAGACCTTCACAACTTACCATTAAAACAACAGCCAAGACAAAGGTACCATTAAAGACAAAGAAACAAGTACAATATTCTCCTGGACAGTCCTTCATGCCTAAGAGACAGATGCTTAAAATGGCCAAAGACCTCATTACTCTAATCAGGGGTTCCCATCCCCCTCCTGAGAAAAGGCCTAGGCAGGATACAGACTATGACTCCTCTGATCAAGTCTCCATTCCCTCCGATTCCTCTTCAGACCAGGGATACTCTCTACCCCCCTATGAGGACTCTGATGCTGAGAAATCTATCCCTTCAGCCTCTCCTCCTGATGATTATTCTTTTGGGGAAACTTTACATACCATGAGGGAGCATTTCCATTGGGGAAAGTCAGGATTACTCAGAATCCAAGAAAAGGCTCAGGGATTTCCTCTTATTGCCTCAGCACAGGCCCCTGGCTATTCCACCTGTGCTAGATATTGTGGATGATGTGTTCTCTGAATCCAGCTGATCTCCTGATTCTTTGCCCCCTGCTCCAGCCAAGCCAGATAGGTATTATAGAGTCCCTGACTCTCACAAGTTTCTTTACAAAAACCCTTCTGCTGATCCAGAAACTATTTCCCAGGGTCCAAAAGGGGTTAAGGCTTCCATTGCAAAAAATCCAGTACCCTCTGACAGAGATTCCAGAGCTTTGTATAGATGGGGGAAGAAAGTATACACGTCTGCAACTTTAGCAGTAAGAGCTTTAAATTGCCAGTTTCACATGCTTAAGTACCAACAATATTTAATGGCTCAGTTAAAACAGAAAATGCTTGCAAGCTCAGAAGCTCCTGATTATAAAGAAATGCAGGATTTATTGCATGCAGTTGAACAGGTGGGAAAACATACTCTGCAATGTGGTTTTGATTCTTTAAGGGCCTCTTATAGAGCCGCTGTTACAGGTTCTGTTATTCGAAGACATGCTTGGCTAAAAGAACAGAGTTTACCTGATCATGTTAAGGCAAAATGATTGGATACTCCTTTACAGCATGATACCTTGTTTGGTGTTAAGGCAGAAGAGGTGTTAAAGAAAATGGAGGATAAAGCTAAATCCATGCAAACAGTCAAGGATTTCTTACAGGTACAGCCACCTCGGTTTAGCAGAAATTGGCCAACAAAGAATTGGTCCTTTCCAGTGTCAGACAGGCCACAGAGAGGCAGATACAGACGCCCAAGAGGCAGATCTCAACCCCAAGGCTCTAACAGACAATGACAGTGGGGCACCTCAACCCCAAAAGGAGGTGAGGACAAGTCTCAACCTTACAGGAAACAGTCACAATGACTTTCCTCTGTGTACGCCAAGCACATCCCTTTTGGAAGCCCCCTTAGGGGGAAAACTAGCACTTTTTTCTCAAAATTGGCAAACAATCACCCAAGACAAATGGGTCCCGAATATTGTGTCTCAAGGTTACAGATTCCACTTTCATACTTTACCAAAGCTAAAAGGAATGCCAGACCTGCCACAAAATCAATGGGCAGAGGCACAAAAACAAATTTCAGCCCTCATGGACATGAGAGCTATACAAAAAGTACCACACCAGGAACAAGGACAAGGATTTTACTCAAGACTCTTCCTGGTCCCCAGAAAGGACAAAGCTTGGAGGCCTATACTGGACCTTTCAATTCTGAATACTTACCTGGATATTCCGAAATTCAAAATGTTGACATTACAGCAGCTTCTACCCATGCTGGGCAAGAAGGCTTGGCTTGTTACTCTGGACCTCAAAGAGGCATACCTGCATGTCCCTATCAGACGAAATTGCAGAAGATACCTCAAATTCAAAGCTGGTACAATGCAGTACCAATTGTCTGCACTGCCCTTTGGCTTATCTACTCTGCCCAGGGTCTTCACAAAGTGCCTGGCACCAGTAATTGCATTTTGCAGACAGAAAGGAATTCAAAGATATCCATACCTGGATGACTGCCTCATTCAAGCAGAGACAAAGGACATTCTTCTACAGCATCTGGCGTTTGTGAAAAAGTTGCTAATTTCTCTAGGGTACACAGTAAACGAAAATAAGTCAAAACTAGTGCCCTCACAACAGATTACATTCCTGGGTGCCAGCTTAAATACAATGGCCCAGATGGCTTACCTCACCCCAGACAAACAAGTTCAACTAACTCAATATTTTCAATTACTGATTACTGGCAAAAAAGTCCCATCTCCCTGCAAGAAAAATTCTGCAGGCCCTGTGATTCATGGCATCCTGCATACTACTAATACCATATGCCAGACTGCATATGAGGAAATTACAATGGTACCTAAAAAGTGTTTGGACTCAACACTCTCAGAGCTTAGAAGCAGTAATTCCAATGATACCCTGCCTACAACAGGAGTTTTGATGGTGGGCACAAACATGTCACCTAAACAAGGGTCAGCCTTTTACCCAACCCACAGCCAGGCAAACTCTAACAACAGATGCTTCAGATTACGCCTGGAGCACACATGGCAGGAAAATGCATTCAGGGCAGGTGGACCACAGACCAGATGCATCTTCACATCAATCAAAAAGAGTTGTTGGCTGTTCAAAATGCCCTAGCAGCTTTCAAGGACCTTCTACATCCAGGACAACTATTACTAAAGACAGACAACACCACAGTAATGTGGTACATAAACAAGCAAGAGGGCACTCATTCTTATCCCCTATGCAGGCAAGCCATGATCTTGTGGAACACCGCTCTAACGTACCAAGTTCACCTGCAAGCACAATTCCTGCCAGGAAAGAAAAATACTCTGGCAGACGACCTAAGCAGAAATATCATGGACCCTCACAAATGGAAATTGAATCCACAAATCTTCAGCATGATAACACAAAAATGGGGATGCCCAGACATAGATCTTTTTGCCTCCCCACTGAATTGCCAACTACAAAATTTCTGCACAAGGACTTATCACAAACAAGCATGGAAAGTGGACGCTCTTCTGTTCAGCTGGAAAAACCTAAAAGTCTATGCCTTCCCAGCACTGCCTCTCCTTTCAAAGGTACTCTTAAAAGCCAGACAGACAAGAAAAAACACAGATGATCCTGATTGCTCCAGACTGGTCACGCCAGCACTGGTACCCTATCTTAAGGAACTTGGCTCAGGGCCCACCATGGATTTTGCCCCAAATTCCACACCTTCTGACTCAACAATCAGATCCTGCCCGGTCAGCTCAAAACCCTAAACCTGGCTGCATAGTAGATATTTTAGCCAAACAGGCAACCCCTCTCTCTAAAGCTGTTATGGATGTCATTTTGGAGGCCAGGAGGCCTAGCACCAGGAAAGCTTAATCAGAAAAATGGAATAGATTCTGTACCTGGAACCAGACTCACAGCCTTGACCCTCTTGTTCCAAACATTCCTCAGATTTTACAATACTTAACTGAAATGCTGGATAGAGGCCTATCCTTTTCATCAATTAAGATCCACGCCTCTGCCATTTCTGCACATTACAACACAGATCCTCCTTTATTCTCTCATCCCTTGCTAAAGCAGTACCTCAGAGGGGCTAAAAACATAAGACCGCCCCAGAGAGCACCAACACCAACTTGGGACCTCAATTTCGTTTTGGAAAAACTGACCCTACCACCTTTTGAGCCAGCCAATACAGACGATCTAAACTTTTTATCATGCAAAACAGCTCTGCTCCTGGCAGTAACTTCAGCACGAAGTGTCTCAGAGCTAAAGGCATTAATGGCAGTGGAACCTTTTATAATTTTTCATCAGGACAGGGTATCTTTAAGGACAAACCCTACCTTCATGCCAAAGGTGTTATCTAGTGTGGCTCTTAACCAAACCATCCATTTGCCAACTTTTTATCCAGACCCCCAAAATAAAGGGGAGAAACTTCTGCGTTCTTTGGACATACACAGACAAGCTACGCTTCTACTTGGACAAAACAAAAGCTTTCAGGAAAACTGAACAACTGTTTGTAGCATATGCTGCAGGATCACAAGGCAAAGCTATCTATATCCAAATGGATAGGTCACTGTATTCGGTACTGCTATACACAGCATGGAAAATCAGTCCCTAATAACATTAGGCCTCATTCCACCAGCGCAACAGCCACTTCAACAGCCTTTCTCAGAGGAGTACCTACCAAGGAAATTTTGGAGGCTGCAACTTGGAGTACAGTGCACACCTTCACCAAGCATTACCACCTGCCTCTTTACTCTAAATCCAGAGCAGGATTTGCCACTGCAGTTCTGCAGGGCATCATAGCCAATCCTAACTCTTTATAGACCAGCCACCCAACCTTAGCTTTGGGATTCAACCCAAGTGTGATGACTGCAGCAGTGTAACACGATGAACATAGTACAGTTTTGTACCTACCATAAATGTAGATGTTCGAGTGTTCACACTACTGCAGTCCAGGTTACCCTCCCTCCATCCCCTCTGAACTAGCTGGACTTATCTATACCTTTCTATCCTATACAACCTTTGAGGTGTATTTGCTGGTAACTGAAGGTATTGTTTTTATTTTATATTTATATTTTTGATTAGCAATATGTATTGCCTACCTACTTGGGGGCACCTGACATCTGGGGCAAGAAAAACTGAAGAAAATGGTGTCGGATGCATATTATATACCCCTGGCACACTGACGTCAGGGAAGAGGTGAGAGCAACCGATGCCGGACCGAGACTTTGGAACTCTGGCCGACTGTGGGACCACCTGATGGCAGGATAACCCAAGTGTGATGACTGGGGCAGTGTGAACACTCGAACATCTACATTTATGGTAGGTACAAAACTGTACTTTATATCTCCATCAAAGTTTAACTGTAGACTTTTGACATCATCAAACATTTATTTCTTCATCCTTAGCTTTGCATAAGCTCTGTGAAGCCTTTTTAAAATTCTCCTCCTTGGTAACATCAGTTTTTTTACAAAACGTCTTACCCTTCCCTCATTTGAGCCTGCTGACATATTTTTTTTTCTTGGAGACCCCTTTCTGTGAGCCATTAATTTTTCCAAATGAGTTTCAGAGTAGCAATTTTCAGCTACATTTCCTTATATCATCTTTCGTAAAGCCAGTGTGTCCCTGATAACTAACCCATCACTTATGCCCAAAGTTGCAGCAATGTAGAATATGTACAGATCCATACATCTTCTAGTATTTCACCCAAATTATTCAAACAAGGGTGAATCTAGCTTGCATTCTTTATATTTGCACAGGCAACTTAGAATGTTCTTCATCTCACATTGCTGCAGTCCTAACATATGGGTAGTCCGCTGTCCTCGGTCGGCCCGAATACCAAAGTATTAGGCTGACGTCGGTCATGGGCGCTCAGATCTGACATCAGAGCGTCAGGGTATTAAAGCGCATGACCGACGTCATATCCTCAGTCTTTTTTGCCGCATGGTCCGATGCAGAAGCAGCGTTTGCAAGTGCCGTTCGGCATTCTGAAATTGTCGTATTCTGAGTTTCAGACCAAAACCAAGTTGGCTAAGTACGCCGTTGGGGAATATTTTTGTTTTTTCTTGCCTCAGTTAATTCCGGATGTCAGAAAAAGTGAATAATTGTATTTCTTGTGGGAAACGGATACCGCATAGGGATTACCACTCTCTTTGTATTCCTTGTTTGGGACCTGAGCACGACATAGTCGGGTGTCGCTTTTGTGCTAGGTTTAATAAGCGCACCATTAAACATAGGTTAGATTGTGCTAGGCTTGTCTTCGGTAAGCGGCGTAATTATAATATGCCGTCGGATCCTCCGATGCCCGCTATCGCGAAGAAGCGCAAAGAAAAATCTTTAAAGTCCAGGCAGGATGAGTCGTCCGTTCCGGACGCCGGTTCTTTAGAAACTACGGTAGAATCTGTGGATCCAGCCGAGGTTTCTGTTGAGTCTCAGGGGGAGGCTTTAATTTTGCAAGATGTGGCCTCTCAGGAGTCAGGTCAGGCTGAGGGGGCCTCTCAGGTTGCTGTTCTCCCTTCCTTGCCTAAGGTGGTTGGCCTTCTCCTTCTGTCTCTAAGGCTCCTTCCAAAGGCAGGCCTGGTTTGCCTTCCACAGGTGTCAGTCCTAGTTCTGCAGGTTCTGTGCCTAAAAACACATGCTTAAAATGGCAGAAGATTTAATTTCTTTAATCAGAGGTTCTATGCCCCCTCCTGATAAGAGGCCTAGGGTGGAGCCAGAGGTGGAAAGTTTGGAGCAGGCTTCAGATTACTCAGAGTCTTCGGCTGAAGACATTCAGGATTTTCCTCCTTATTCTGATTCAGACGCAGAGGATTCCACTCCTTTTGCTTCTCCTCCAGAGGATTTTTCTTTTTCAGAAACCCTGCATTCTATGAGGGAGCATTTTAAATGGGAAGGTCAGGATTTCTCAGATTCCCGAAAGAGGCTTAGGGAATTTTTGTTTTTATCTCAACATAGGCCCTTGGCTATACCTCCTGTTTTGGATGTTGTTCAAGACGTTTTCTCCGAGGCTTCCCTTAATCCAGACTCTCTGCCTCCTGCGCCAGTTAAGCCAGACAGGTATTACAGAGTACCTGAGGCTCATAAATATCTGTATAAGAGTCCAAGGGCTGACCCAGAAACTATTAGCCAGGGACCTAAGGGTGTCAGGGCTTCTGTTGTAAAGAATCCAGTTCCTATGGATAAAGATGCTAGAGGTTTGGATAGATGGGGTAAGAAAGTGTATACCTCTTCCACTTTAGCAATGAGGGCTTTGAATTGCCAGTTTCATATGTTGAAGTACCAGAATTTTCTCCTTACTCAGCTAAAATCTAAAGTGGATGCTTTGGCAGAGGGCATAGAGTGTAAGGAATTACAGGATTTGGTACATGCCTCTGAACAGGTGGGTAAGCATTCTTTGCAGTGTGGTTTCGATGCTTTACAGGCTTCTTCCAGGGTGGCTGCCACTGGTTCAGTTATTCGCAGGCACGCCTGGCTTAAGGATCAGAATTTGTCAGAGCATGTTAAAACTAGAATTTTGGATGCTCCTTTACAGTCTGAAGTTTTGTTTGGTTCTCCTGTGGAGTCTGTCTTGAAGAAAATGGAAGACAAGGCTAAGTCTATGCAGACTGTTAAAGATTTTTTGCAGGTGCAGCCTCCTAAGTTTAGCAGGAATTGGCCTACAAAGGGATGGGCTTATCCTTCTTCTGATTTACAGTCTAGGGGTAGATCTAGACTTGGTAGGGGCAGAGCTCAGAGTTCTTTCAGGCCTAGAACATGGAGTTCACCTGCACAATCTACAGGTGAGGGCAGGGGCCAGTCCTTTCGTAAACAGGCCCAATGACCTGCATCTTCAGCTGCCAGATTCTTCCTGTCTGGCAGCTCCTTTGGGAGGAAAGTTGGCACTCTTCAAGCAAAACTGGCTTTTAGTCACCCAGGACAAATGGGTGTTGTACATTATAGACCGAGGCTACAAGTTTTATTTCCATACATTGCCTCCTTTCAAAGGCATGCCAGACGTTCCTCCTCAGCAAAGGGTAGAGGCTCACAAGCAGATTTCTTTACTTCTTCAAATGGGGCTATACAGCAGGTCCCTCTGTCAGAAGTGGGCCTAGGATTTTATTCTCGCCTGTTTCTAGTACCAAAGAAAGGAAACACTTGGAGGCCGATTTTGGATTTATCTATCCTCAACACATACCTGGACATTCCAAAATTCAAAATGTTGACGTTGCAACAACTTCTACCTCTGTTGGGCAAAGATCACTGGATGGTAACTCTGGATCTCAAAGAGGCTTATCTTCATGTTCCTATCAGGCCCAGTTGCAGGAGATACCTGCGTTTTCGGGCTGGGACTTTACATTATCAGTTCTCTGCATTGCCCTTTGGCTTATCTACTGCGCCCAGGGTGTTCACAAAGGTTCTGGCTCCAGTGATAGCCTTCTTACGGTTAAGAGGAATACAAATTTATCCTTATTTGGACGATTGCCTGATTCTTGCTCAAGACAAGTACGAACTTCTTCATCATCTACAGTATGTGATGGCAGTGTTAAGGTGCCTAGGGTATTCTGTGAACGAAACAAAGTCCAGTCTAGTACCCTCTCAGGAAATGTGCTTTCTGGGTGTGAGACTGAATACAGCTTCCCAGATGGCCTTTTGACCCCGGACAAGCAAAAGAACCTTACACTTTACTTCCATCAATTGTCTCTACGGTCCAGGCTGACTGCAAGGACAGTCCTTCAAGCCTTGGGGTTCATGGCATCTTGTATTCTGGTGCTTCCCAATGCCAAACTGCATATGAGGAAGCTACAATGGTATCTCAAAATGTATGGACACAACACTGCCAAGATCTGGACACTGTCATTCAAATAATACCTTGCATTCAAAAGGAATTTTTGTGGTGGGCTCAGGAATGTCACCTAAACAAGGGACTCTCTGTGACCCGACCAGAGGCGAGTCAGATTTTAACGACAGATGCCTCGGACAAGGCTTGGGGAGCACACCTCAATGGAAAATGGGTTCAAGACACGTGGCCTGCCAGACTTCAACATTTACATATCAACTTGAAGGAGATGTTAGCAGTCCAATTTGCATTGATGGCTTTCAAGGATTTACTTCACCCAGGGCAAGTGTTGATTCAAACAGACAACACAACTGTCATGTGGTACATCAACAAGCAAGGGGGAACTCATTCGTACCCTCTTTGCAGGCAAGCAATGATTTTGTGGGAGACTGCTCTCAGTTTACACCTCAATCTACAGGCAAGGTTTCTACCAGGAGCACAGAACTCCTTAGCAGATGTTTTGAGCAGACAGATAGTGGATCCCCACGAGTGGAAATTGGATCCTCATGTATTTCGAAAATTGACAGTGATATGGGGAACTCCAGACATAGATCTGTTCGCTTCTCCACTAAATTTCCAGTTGCCAAAGTTTTGCACAAAAATGTTTCATCCCACAGCTTGGAAAGTGGATGCTCTATCATTCAGTTGGAGCAATCTTCACGTCTATGCCTTTCCGCCTCTGCCTCTCCTCCCCAAGGTACTCTTGAAGGTCAGACAAGACAAGCCCTCCATGATTCTAATAGCTCCAGATTGGCCTCGACAGCACTGGTACCCTCTGCTGAGGAGTTTAGTACAGGAGCCTCCATGGCCTTTGCCTTCGATTCCGCACCTTTTGTCTCAGGAGGGCAATCATTTCCTCAATGTCAGGATTCAGTCCCTGCATCTAACAGCCTGGCATATTCTGTTCTAGAACCTGGAGGGTCGCAGCTTCCACAACAAGTTTTGAATGTTATTTTGGAGGCCAGAAGGCCTAGTACAAGGAAAGTTTATGCTGATAAATGGAGGAGATTTTTAATTTGGAGCAAAACAAAGAGCTTTGATGTTTCCAGGCCTGATTTAAGTGTTTCTCTTCAATATCTTACAGAATTATTAGACAAGGGTTTGTCTTTCTCCTCTATAAAAGTTCATGCTGCAGCCATTTCTGCTCACTATGACTGTGACCCTCCATTATTCTCTCATCCTTTGTTTAAGCAATTTCTTAGAGGGGCAAAGAACATAAGACCCCCACGTAGAGCTCCTACTCCTGCCTGGGATCTCAATTTTGTGTTGGAAAAACTTACTTTACCTCCTTTTGAACCTGCAGCTACTGCTGAGTTAAAGTTTTTGTCTTGGAAGACTGCTTTTTTGTTGGCCATTACGTCTGCTAGAAGGGTTTCTGAATTACAGGCTCTTATGGCAGTTGAACCCTTCCTAATTTTTCATAAGGATAGGGTATCTCTGCGTACTAACCCTACTTTTATGCCTAAAGTGGTTTCAAATGTGGCCTTGAACCAGTCAATACATTTGCCTACTTTTTATGCAGATCCCCAAAATAAAGGGGAGAAAATTTTGCACACTTTGGATATTCACAGGCAGTTGCGTTATTATTTGAGCAAGACTAAAGGGTTCAGACAGTCTCAGCAGTTGTTTGTTTCTTTTGCTTTGGGTTCTCAGGGGAAACCTGTTTCAAAACAAACTATTTCTAAGTGGATTGGCCTTTGTATTGCTTTTTGTTATTCTCATCATGGTAAGGAGATTCCGGCTGGAATCAGACCTCACTACACTAGGGCTACTGCCACTTCTACCGCTTTTTTAAGGGGAGTAGCTACTAAAGATATTTTGGAAGCAGCTACTTGGAGTTCAGTGCATACTTTTTCTAAACATTACCATCTTCCTCTTTATTCCAAATCTAGGGCTGGATTTGCCACTGCAATCTTACAGGGCATTTTGGCAGCTCCCAATGCTTTATGATTTTGCCAGCCTCCCTTTACCTCTGCTTTGGGATTCTACCCATATGTTAGGACTGCAGCAATGTGAGATGAAGAACATAGTACAGTTTTGTACCTACCATAAATGTAGATGTTCAAGATCCACATTGCTGCAGTCCAATCCCTCTCCTTCCCTCTGTAGTTTGGAATGGTTGTATGGTTTGGGTGGTAGCTGTTATTTGTACATGCCTTTTGGGAAGTATTCTAGTTTTGGCTGTGGCCTTTCTTTTTAGGGCCTTCTGACATCTGGGGCAAGAAAAGACTGAGGATATGACGTCGGTCATGCGCTTTAATACCCTGACGCTCTGATGTCAGATCTGAGCGCCCATGACTGACGTCAGCCTAATACTTTGGTATTCGGGCCGACCGAGGACAGCGGACTACCCATATGTTAGGACTGCAGCAATGTGGATCTTCGAACATCTACATTTATGGTAGGTACAAAACTGTACTTTCTACCTACACAGAACAAAAACTTTAAGAAAAGACTACCAGTTATTCATTTTCCAGTGTGAAAAGAGGCCACAAAGTAGCTAAGTAACCCTATCAATTTGGATGCATTACTTTTTGCTGTTCATCTAGTAACAAGTCCCTGCCTTCTAAACATAAATCACACTCTGTCAGGGCTGAAGTAACATTCATGGCTTTCTTCTGGAACGTATCTTTGGATGAGATTTGCACTGCTGCCCCATGGTCTGTCTTACATACTTTTGCTAAACATTACAATTTGTGTACATTATTCAGAGCCGGAGCCTCCTTTGGGGCCTCCATTCTCAAAGGTTTGTTGTCCTAGTATTGATGACTGTCTGCTGGGAATTCTGTCCCATCAGTTTGTATCCATACAAGACCTGTGAGCCATGTACTTTCCAGAGCATTAGATTATCTGTTTTCTGCACAATATCTGAAGTCACCCACTCAGCAATCCCCTCCAAAATTGCCCTGTTTGGGGGATCCTAGAATAGCACCAGAGGCCTTGCAATTTGGCTCTTGTTTCTAAATTATGATGTTGTTTTTCCATCATCTTCCTGTGATGCTTGTTAGCATGAATTAATTCACTCAATCTGGAGAATTAGTTGAGAGTAAAGTATTATGGAGTATGAGAGGAGCTTGAGCTGGCCAGAGTTTGCTGCTGCCATGGAAACAAAGGCAACTTCAGTGATCAGTCCGTCAGGTCCATTGTCTGGACAGATACCAGTTAAATCTAATGTTCTGGTTAGTACTTAACTTTCACATTTTAGTAGGCTTCTGCATGGTAACAGTAGTTTTGATCTTGTCAGCATCTGATTGGAGAATATCTACAGTTAAAACATGACCTTCAGACACTTGGCTGTGTTCATCTTCTTACCTTGAGAATTCAATCTGGCAGTACAACTAACAAGAAGCATGTCATGTTACTTCTTTGAAGCACCACAGACAGTATCATCAGTTTTGCTGACTACTCCACCTAACACTTCAACTGTAGTTGCTATCACCTTGTAGAATACTTATGGAGTAGATGAAATCCTAAAGGTAGCTGTAATAGTCTGTATCTTCCTAGGGGTGTATTGAAAATGAATTGTTTGGAACTAGGATGATCCAAATTAATCTGTAAAAAAAAACAGTTTTATCAAGATTGGATAAGAATTTAATGATGTTCATCGTGTTTCACTGCTGCAGTCATTACACTTGGGTTATCCTGCCGTCAGGCGGTCCCGCAGTCGGCCAGAGTTCCAAAGTCTTGGTCCGGCTTCGGTTGCTGTCACCTCTTCCCTGATGTCAGTGCGCCAGGGGTATATAAGATGCAGCCGATGCCATTTTCTTCAGTCTTTCTTGTCGCGCAGTGCCTGAAGCAAAAGCAGTTCGCAAGTGCCGGTCGTCCGACTCCTGAGATTTCAAATTCGATTTCAGATCCGAAGTCTTCAATAAAGCTAAGTACCCCATTGGGGAAACTTTTCTTGCCTCAGACCAATGTCAGTAAAAGTTAATAATTGTATTTCTTGTGGGAAGCAAATACCTCATAAGGATTTTCATTCTTACTGTATTCCATGCCTAGGCCTAGATCACAACGTCACTAGTTGTCAGTTTTGTACTAGATGTAACAAACGCACAATTAAACATCGGTTTGATTTTGCACACCATTATTTTGGCCAAAGGTTTAATTATACCATGCCATCAGAGCAACAGACGACTGGAATTCACAAAAAATGTAAAGATAAGGATAAGGGCAGGCATCCGAGGCCCAAAACTGATGAAGCCTCTTCTAGGCCAGTCACCAGTTCTCAGTGAGGTGTTTTTGCAGCCCCTGACACCCGCTACCTCAGAGCCACAGGCCCCGACTGACTCCCATATGTAGTTGCCTAGACCTCTGGATAAGCAAGGTGTTGGGCCTACGGAGACTAACCCTTCAGATGGGTCTGGAGCCGCTGAGCAGGCTTTGGCTTCTGAGGATGTTTTCAGACCTTCACAGCTTTTCATTGCATCTACAGCCAAGTCTAAAGCAACATTAAAGACAAAGAAGCAAGTACAGCATTCACCTGGACAGGCCTCCATGCCTAAAAAGCAGATGCTCAAAATGGCCAAAGACTTAATTACTCTGATCAGGGGTACCCATCCCCCTCCTGATAAAAGGCTTAGGCAGGATGCAGACTATGATTCCTCTGACCAGATTTCTATGTATTCTGACTCCTTCAGACCAGGGATATTCCTTATCCCCCTATGAGGACTCTGATGCTGAAGAATCTATTCCTTCAGCCTCTCCTCCTGAGGATTATTCTTTTGGGGAAACTTTACACACCATGAGGGAGCATTTCCACTGGGAGGGCCAGGATTACTCAGAGTCCAAGAAAAGGCTCAGAGATTTTCTTTTATTGCCTTAGCACAGGCCCCACGCTATTCTGCCAGTGTTGGATATTGTGGACGATGTGTTCTCTGAATCCAGTTTAAATCCAGATTCATTACCCTCTGCTACAGTCAAGCCAGACAGGTACTATAGAGTCCCTGACTCACACAAATTTCTTTATAGAAACCCTGCTGCTGACCCAGAAACTATTTCCCAAGGTCCCAAAGGGGTAAAGGCCTCCACGACTAAAAATCCAGTTCCCTCGGACAGGGATTCCAGAGCATTAGACAGATGGGGGAAGAAAGTTTACACCTCAGCAATATTAGCAGTGAGCGCTTTAAACTGCCAGTTTCACATGCTTAAATATCAACAATATTTACTGTCTCAGTTAAAAGAGAAAGTGAGTACTACTGCAGAACAACCTGATTTTAAGGAAATGCAGGATTTATTGCATGCAGCTGAACAAGTAGGTAAACATACTTTGCAGTGTGGTTTTGATTCATTAGAAGCTTCTTGTAGAGCAGCAGTTACAGGATCTGTGATTCGAAGGCATGCTTGGTTAAAGGAACAAACCTTACCAGATCATGTTAAGGCAACATTATTAGATACTCCTTTACAGCAAGATATTTTATTTGGTGTTAAAGCAGAGGATGTATTAAAGAAAATGGAGGATAAGGCAAAATCTATGCAAACAGTAAATGATTTCTTAAAGGTACAGCCACCAAGATTTAGCAGAAATTGGCCTACTAAAAATTGGTCCTTTCCAGTGTCAGACAGGCCACAAAGAGGCTGATACAGATGCTCAAGAGGCAGATCTCAGCCCCAAGGATCTTGCAGACCACGACAGTGGGGTGCTTCAACACCAAAAGGAGGTGAGGACAAGTCACAACCTTACAGGAAACAATCTCAATGACTTTCCCCTTCCAATGCCAAACTCAACCCTGTTGGCAGCTCCCTTAGGGGGGAAACTAGCACTTTTTTCACAAAACTAGCAAACAATCACCCAGGACAAATGGGTGCTGAATGTTGTGTCTCAAGGTTACAGGTTCCACTTTCACACTTTACCAAGGCTAAAAGGAATGCCAGACCTGCCACAAAATCAATGGGCAGAGGCACAAAAACAAATTACAGCCCTCATGGACATGAGAGCTATTCAAAAAGTACCACAGCAGGAATAAGGACAAGGTTTTTACTCAAGACTCTTCCTGGTCGCCAGAAAGGACAAAGCCTGGAGACCCATTCTAGACCTTTCCACTCAAAATTCTTACCTGGATGTTCCGAAATTCAAAATGTTGACACTACAGCAGCTCTTTCCCATGTTGGGCAAGAAAGCTTGGCTTGTTACTTTGGACCTCAAGGAGGCATTCCTGCATGTCCCTATCAGACAAAATTGCAGAAGATACCTCCAATTCATAGCTGGTTCAATGCACTACCAATTCTCTGCACTGCCCGTTGGCTTATCTACTGTGCCCAGGGTCCTCACAAAGTGCCTGGCATCAGTAATTGCATTTTGCAGACAAAAAGGAATTCAAATTTATCCATACCTGGATGACTGCCTGATTCCAGCAGAGCGCAAGGACATTCTTCTAAAGCATCTGGCGTTTGTAAAAAAGTTATTAAGTTGCCTAGGGTACACAGTAAACGAAAAGAAGTCAAAACTAGTGCCCTCACAAGAGATAATATTCCAGGGTGCCAGCTTAAATACAACGGCCCAGATGACTTATCTCACGCCAGACAAACAAGGACAACTGACTCAGTATTTTCAATTGATGGCAACAAAGTCCCAACTCCCTGCAAGAAAAATTCTGCAGACCTTGGGATTCATGGCATCCTGCATACTTCTAATTCCATATGCCAGACTGCGTATGAGGAAATTACAATGGTTACCTAAAAAGTGTTTGGAGTCAACACTCTCAAAGCTTGGAAACGGTAATACCACTAATTCCCTGCCTGCAACAGGAGTTTCGATGGTGGGCACAGGCATGTCACCTCAACAAGGGTCAGCCTTTCACACTACCCACAGCCAGGCAGACTTTAACAACAGATGCTTCAGATTACGCCTGGGGAGCGTACATGGCAGGAAAATGTATTCAGGGCAAATGGACCACAGACCAAATGCATCTACACATCAATCAAAAAGAGATGTTGGCTGTACAAAATGCCCTAACAGCTTTCAAGGACCTTCTACATCCAGGACAATTATTATTAAAGACAGACAACAACCACAGTAATGTGGTATATAAACAAGCAAGGGGGCACTCATTCTTAGCCCTTATGCAGGCAAGCCATGACCTTGTGGAACACAGCTCTAACTTATCAAGTTAATCTGCAAGCACAATTCCTGCCAGGAAAGAAAAATACTCTGGCAGATGACCTAAGCAGAAACATCATGGATCCTCACAAGTGGAAATTAAATCCACAAGTTTTCAGCATGATAATGCAAAAATGGGGGTGCCTGGACATAGATCTCTTTGCCTCCCCACTGAACTGCCAACTACAAAAATTCTGCGCAAGGACTTATCACACACAAGCATGGAAAGTGGATGCTCAAAGCCTACACGTTTATGCCTTCCCTCCTCTGCCTCTCCTTTCAAAGGTTCTCCTAAAGGCCAGACAAGAAAAACCCCAGATGATTCTGACTGCTCCAGACTGGCCACGCCAACATTGGTACCCATCCTTAAAGAACTTAGCTCGAGGCCCACCTTGGATTTTGCCTCAAATTCCACACCTTCTGACTCAACAAAACCATCAGATACAGTCGACTCAAAACCTTATCCCTGTCTGCATGTCAGATTCATTAGCCAAACAGGCAGCACCTATCTCTAAAGCTGTTATGGATGTCATTTTGAGGGCAGGAGGCCTAGCATCAGTAAATCTTGTTCAGAAAAGTGGAAGAGATTCTGTGCCTGGAACCAGGCTCAAAGCCTTGACCGTCTTGTCCCTAACATACCTCAGATACTACAATACTTAACTGAGATACTGGACAAAGGTATATCCTTCTCATCCATTAAGATCCATGCTTCTGCCATCTCGGCTCATAACAACACAGATCCTCCTATTTTCTCTCAACCATTGCTAAAGCAGTACCTCAGAGGGGCAAAAAAACACAAGACCGCCCCGGAGAGCACCAACACCTACTTGGGACCTCAATTTTGTCTTGGAAAAGCTCACTTTACCTCCTTTTGAGCCAGCCAATGCAGCAGAAATAAAATATATATCATGGAAAACTGCCCTGCTACTGGCAATAACCTCAGCATGAAGAGTCACAGAACTACAGGCACTAATGGCAGTGAAGCCCTTCATCATTTTTCACCAAGACAGGGTTTCCTTAAGAACAAACCCTACATCTGTGAATAAGGTGGTATCCAGTGTGGCCCTCAACCAAACTATTCACTTGCCAACATTTTATCCAAATCCTCAGAATAAAGGGGAGAGAATTCTACATTCCTTGGACATACACAGACAATTACGCTTCTACTTGGACAAAACAAAAGCTTTCAGGAAAATTGAGCAATTGTTTGTATCCTATGCTGCAAGGTCACAGGGAAAGGCTATTTCAAAGCAGACCATTTCAAAGTTGATAGGACACTGTATCCGGTTATGCTACACACAGCATGGGGAGCCTGTACCATCTAACATTAGACCACATTCCACCAGGGCAACTGCAACTTCTACTGCCTTAGAGGAGTACCTACCAAGGACATTTTGGAAGCTGGAACTTGGAGTTCAGTGCACACCTTTACCAAGCATTCCCACTTGCCTCTTTACTCCAGATCCAGAGCTGACTTTGCCACTGCAGTGCTGCAGGGCCTCATAGCCACACCAAATCCTCTCTAGAACCAGCCACCCTGACTCAGCTTTGGGATTCTTCCCAAGTGTAATGACTGCAGCAGTGAAACACGATGAACATAGTACAGTTTTCTACCTACCATAAATGTAGATGTTAGTGTGTCTTCACTGCTGCAGTCCTGGTCACCCACCCGCCTTCCCCTCTTTCTTAGCTGGGTCTTATCTATATCTTTCTACACTATACTTTTTATGTGGTGTATTTGCTGGCTACTAAAGGTTATGTTTTTACCTTATGTATGTTTTGTAAGCAGTATGTATTGCCTATCCTTTTGGGGGCACCTGACATCTGGGGAAAGAAAAACTGAAGAAAATGGCGTTGGCTGCATCTTATATACCCCTGGCGCACTGACGTCCGGAAAGAGGCGACAGCAACCGACGTTGGTCCAAGACTTTGGAACTCTGGCCGACTGCGGGACCGCCTGATGGCAGGATAACCCAAGTGTAATGACTGCAGCAGTGAAGACACTCGAACATCTACATTTATGGTAGGTACAAAACTGTACTTTCTGCATAGTTCCTCCTTCCCTTTAAATTGTCTGAAGTAAATAATCCTCTGTTTTGACCTGCTTATTCAAGCCTTGAGAATCCTTTACTTTGGCCTGTTTCATAATTGTTACCACACTATTCAGCCATTTGGTCAGTTCATGCATTTTAGTGTGGCACTCCTTGATTCCATGTGCTTTAACAGCTTCCCATTCCTAACCTTGTGTGCAGTTGTTACCCCTGTTGGAGCAAAAAATCACAGGTATTGTCCGAGGAAGAAATATTTTTGATATTCAGCCAGCAAACAACATTTGGACAGCTTGATTCCTCCAAATACCTTTTGTGTTCTGTAACGCAGTCTGTACTGTGACCTTTCCATAAACTTGCATTTAAGCACTAATCAGAGATGTTTTTATTACATTTGAGTGACATTTTTAGCTTATTTGTGCATACGATTATTAGATTCAGCAGCTGACTGTTCTGTGCTGCAGTAGTCTCACCGCTGCTCAAACATTCATGCTAAACACATTTGTGACTTTTTTCTGATAATGTGCAAGACTGTCAGTAAAACAGTGTCTTTTCATTTAGTGTTATCAGATTAATTATTTTGACTGCCTACTCTACCTTTGTTAGATACTACAGCAGATCACTCACTCTACATTTAAACTGCATGATTTCTGTTCACCATGCCAAGTATCACCCAATTATCTCTGCCTATTATATTTAATTGCTTTAACTGTGCTTGTAAAGATATCTGAAATTACTGACTGTATAGCTTTATTCAGTCTAGTTGTGTCCAAAAGGCTTGAACATGTGCCCTAAGTAAGACATGCATGCCATTTTGTACATTTTGCTGTTTGAATTCAGAGCCTTACAAGCAGATCTGATGTCATTTTCATTCATTCCTCAACTAATGGGTTCAGATCAGACTTGTCTGCTTTTTCCAGGTCCTGGAACACTGAAACTCTCAAGCTCGTCCCTTACCCATAATGCGCTTGTCCCCAACCATACCTCAGATCTCATTTACCACCTTTGCATACGGATGTGGTCGCAGTCCGCTCTTGAGCAGTAGTAGGTTTTGTGAGTAAAAGTAAATTTTTTTTTTGCCTTATCTATTTATCTGTTCTTAGAAAAATTCTCTATGTATCCTCCCTTGTTTTTTTTCTACAATATTTTAGTGTAATTCTGTAGTATCATAGTTGGTAATTTCTTTTTCTCTCTTATACCTTTTAGGTATATTCTTGTATTATTGTTATCATTATTAGTAATACTTTCCCTTTGTCTTTTCAATCCATCTTTAAAAAAAAAAATCTTTTTGTTCTTGTAGGTAAAATATGGTCTGGTTATAAAAAATGTACGGCCTATGGTCATAAAATTCCTCTCTGTGATACACACACTGTTTGTTTAGACCTGGCCCACTTAGATTTTGCCTGCGACATATGCGAGGCTTTTAACCATAGGGCTCCAGTTGATAGAAGAAATAAACTAATATTGAGAGGGTTACTTCCTTCAGAATCGTCTACTACAGCACCTGGGGCTCAAACGTCTAAAAAGCTTGACAAAAAAAGTCAATTAAAAGCATTCCCCAGACCCTACAAGTTTCTTGATGCCAGGGTTAGAACCGGCTCTTACGATTTCAATACCTTCGGATCCAACTTTTTTTGTTTCCAAAGACAAAAACTTTGGATCCGATCCACTCAGATCCCAAGAAACATACCGATAGGTGGTCACAGATCAGGTCTCCTCCACACTTGGATCCGATGTCCTCTGTTCTACCATCTCCCTTTCTGGAAAGGTCTCCCAAGCGTTATCATTCTAGGGCTTCACCAGTCGCATCATCTTCTCCTCCA
This sequence comes from Protopterus annectens, assembly GCF_019279795.1. NCBI lineage: Eukaryota > Metazoa > Chordata > Ceratodontiformes > Protopteridae > Protopterus > Protopterus annectens. The sequence goes on along the minus strand of NC_056747.1, from coordinate 899,783,684 downwards.
TCCAAAAGCCTGACCAAAGCAGATGTTGACAGGATGATGAGGACATTCCTCTTGATGTAAATTCAAATGATGGTTCTACTGGCTCCTACCCTATCGGGTCTGGAGACCTTTGTGAGTACTACCCCACCTGTACTGTCTCCTTCTTTGATCCGACCATTGGTTTTGGAGCATTTGGATCCAAGGATCTCATATCCATCCATATCAGATGCAAAGATCGTTGTATCTTCTACGTCAGTACTCTCTCAAGTGGACTGGTTACAAGCATGTAGTAACCAGACGACTCTTGGACCTGTAGCGTCAGCACCAGATCCGGGGTGTTGGAGATGACTTCAAGGTTGACTGAGCCTTCTCTGACCCTCGGCACTGCACAGCTTGGCTTTGACTTCTCCCTTGAGTAGTTTGCCTTCAGGTCAGAAGGAGCCAATGGTCTGGAAGAGTGTATTCCCAGAGCTGTCAGTCTATTTCTGTCCGAGGCATTCTGCTTTTGAGATAGTGGAGAGAGTTTTCTCTGCTCCAAGAGAAAGGATGTATCCACCCTCCTCGGTTCTGACTTTTGTCTTTGCATGTTGAGCCTCAACTTCCTGCACCACAGGGACAGCCAGCCCAAAGTCACCAGGATTCTCAGCAAGATATAGTGATATCTTCTGGTAATTCTCCAGAACATCCTGCTGAAGAAGTCCCTAGAAAGAGAAAGTGCAAAAGGAGGTGCATAGACTCTCCTCAACAGTCTGTGATGGCAGATACTACTATCGATTAGGGGGAAGATTCCCCACGATTACCACCTAATGGTCACTCCTTTAGAGACATACTAGAGATCCTCAGGCTAAGAGGTGGGCTGATGTACAGTCAACCTTTCCCAAGAATAGTCCGTATTCCTGGAAGCCTTCGGAGCTGGCCCATCTACCTCCTGGGTGACTCCACCCACCAATGAGCTCATTCATTTGATCTCTAAATGGGCATGGAAGGAACCTGATTCCATTGAGCTGATCCCTAAGTAACCAGACAGGATCCTGGCATAACCCAAGGACAGGGAATTTTGGTACAAGGGAATACCAGTTGATGCCGTGGTCATAGAGGCGGCCACAAAAAAAGGAACTTGCAGAACAAAGTTCCTCTGTTCATCCCTGTAACAGGGAGTCTAGGGAGCTGGACAGATTCAGGATGCATATATATGCTTCAGCAACTTTTGCGCTTTGATAACTGAATTATCTGGCTTACTTTACTAGACTCCAGAGGAATTTGATTCAAGAACTTAACAAATCCTTCTCTGGGACTTTTCCTGCTGAGGCAAACAGCTCAATTGCCTCACAGTTGGCTATCCTACAGTCTATTTCAAACTCTTCCATGAGGCTCATTTCCCATGCAGCCAAAGGTAACTCAAGGGCAGTGGGTTCAGGAATTTCCATTAGGAAGCATGCCTGGATGCACTTGTATGATTTTGCAGAGCCCTTCAAGTCTTCCTTCATCAATACTCCCTTTCACTGAAGTTTTTTGTTTGGCCCCAAGGTTAAAGATGCACTGTCTAAGTGTGAGCAGGAAGGTAAAACCTATTCTGCTGTGGGCGTACATTTTTCGACGACTCAAAGGATGTTTTGTAGGTGTCAATGAGGTGATTGAAAAATATGATTCAGAAAGTCCCAGGGTCCCTTCCAAGATCCATTTGGAAGTAGTTCCCCCGGAGCAGAGGAGGGTACTGTAATGGAAGACACTGCCCACGTGGCAGAGGAGGTCTGCAAAACCAAGGATTTAGAAATACCTTCTCTTACAGCACTCCTGAAAGGAGCCCCGATTGTCCAACTCTGGAGGCAGTCGGGGGGGGTCATTTATCCCTTCACCGGAGAGCCTGGCTAGAGATTACAAAAGATTTGTGGGTGCAGAGGATTATTTTCAAAGGTTGTACAATACCTTTTCCCCCACCCTCCCTCTTTAACAGTAAACAAAATTTCCGATGTTCCACACAGTCAGAGGAAATCAACAGCACTAGAAGTAAAAAAAAAGCTGCTAGAAAATGTCCTCCAGGAGGTCTCCCCAGACCAGAAAGAGTCTGGAACTTACTCAAGGGTCTTTTTAGAGCCCAAGAAAACAGAGGACTGGAGACCAACTTTGGATCTCAGCATTCTGAACAAGTCAGTTCAGCACACCAAGTTCCAGATGGTCATGGTTCAGGCCATTCTGCCTTTTCTGTACAAGGTCGACTGGATGTGCTGACTAGAACTTCAGGATGTGTACTATCATATAAAAATGAATAGATGATCCAGAAGATACCTACACTTCCAGCTGGGAGATGGTCGTTACCAATTCAGAGCTCTGCTCTTTGGTCTCACCACAGTCCCCAGGGTGTTGACCAAACGCATGGCAGTAGTGGCAGCTCACTGGAGATTTCATGTATTCTGGGCGTTTCCTTTCTTGAACGACTGGCTTATTACTGCTCTCACCAGGCATCATCTAATTAAAACATGAGATTATGTACACCAGTTATTCATCTCACCTAGAAGTTATGATCAATCACAACAAATCTCACACAGAACCATCTCAAATATTGAAGTTCATCTGAGCTTTGTTCAACACAGTATCCTTGACAGCTTCACTTCCTTTACCAAGGGTAATAATCCTGATTCCAGGTCAAAATGATCACTCAGAATTCTTCTCTATCAGCTTGATTGTTCCTTCAAGCAGTGGGTCATTACCTGCAATAGTTTTGGTTCCATTAGCAAGATATCATATGAGAATTCTTCAGTGGACACTAGTAACTCAGTGGTGTATTCTTCACCAACCCTTTTCCACCCAAATCAAAATAACTTAGGCATGCAAAAATTACTTCCTTTGATGGATTTACTCTGGTCAGATAATGCAAAGTCACCCCTTCATTCTCCCTTAGCCCAAGCCCATTGTTTCCACTTATGCTTCCCAAATTGTGTGGGTAGGCACTTCATGATAAAGACAGTCCAAGACATATGGTCCCCAGAAGAGGCCAATATGCATATCCATGTCCTAGAGATGAGAGCTGTCCTCCTAGCACTGCAGGCCTTCCAAGACACTATCCCCTCCTGGACCATTGTGATTCAGATGGGCAGTGGTCTTGTACGTCAACACACAAGGAGGAACCAAATTTTATCCCCTGTTTTGAGAAGCCTTGAGACTGTGGCAATGGGTGATCTCATCTGATCATTTTCTGATAGCAGCGCACATTCTGGGGAAATCTAGTATGGTAGCAGATGAATTCAACAGGTCCACTCTAATGCCTCATGCCAGGTCAGTCAACATGAAAGTGGCGAAAAAGATTTCTGTTGATGGGGTCATCTTTGACCCAGTCTCCCTCTGAACCATCAGCTAAGTGTGAACTAAAATGTTTACCCTGGAAAACTGTCATTTTTAGTAGCCATTACATCTGGTAGGAGGGTCTCAGGACTTCAAGCTCTATCATCTAAGCTTCCTTATTTGATTTTGTCAATAGGATTTCCTTTTGAACCATCCCATCCCTTCCTTCCTAGGATGGTGTCAGAATCCAATATTAATCAAACTGTCAACCTCCCAGTTTTCTTTCCAAATTTCTCAAAGGGGAGTGTATGTTGCACCTGTTGGACGTTCTCAGTTATGTTTTTATGTGCATGGAACCAAGAATTTGAGGAAAGCAGAACAGTTATCTACTTTTCTAAATCTAAATAGGCAAACCAGTTTCTAAAGTAACTTTAGCCCAATAGTTAACTGATTGTATTATATTTGTTAACGAAAAAATTGGGCTCACCTTTACCACCAAAATCACATTCCACCAGATCTATGGCAACTCCTTCAGTATTTTTATCCAGATCTTCTTTGGATGATATTTGTGCAGCTACAGCTTGGGCTAATCCTCATACCTTTATTGCTTATTACAAGTTGGATCTGGTCACTAGGGGAAGAGCAGCTTTCGGCTCAGTGGTGCTCAGGAATATTCTTCCTTAGAGTCCTCCTGGGATTTAGGTAGCTGGAGAGACTGTCCCATTTGTTGAGGAATGATTGAAAATGACATCAGATAAAAAAAAAAAAAAAAGTTGTGTACTCACCATAACATTCCATCTGTGTTATCCATTTTCATTCTTCCTCAATTCCCCTCCCTCCAACCTCCTACCATTTTGACTTCTGGAAGGGTTAGAAGATGTAGAAGATGCTAAAGGAACCAGTGTTCCTTCATTTGAGCTCCAGATACTGCTCATCTCTTTTTATTTGTAAATATTATATATTCTTAAAGGTCAGCAAACAAGATCTGAGGTGTGGTAGGGGACTAGTGCATTATGGGTGAGGGAGGAGTTTGGTGTTCCGTGAGCTAGAAAAAGCGGCCAAGTTGGATCCGAGGGTCATATCCTAACCCATTTGTTGAAGAATGAAAATGGACAACACAAATAGAATGTTATGGTAAGTAAATCACTTTTATTTTCTAATATTATGTTGCCCTCTGTATCGCTATGTAGTTTAAATGCTGCTGGCATTACTTTAATCTGCAAAATTTTGACTAGCAGTTATTTTAAACACTTTCTTGAATATATTCAGCTGTCAGCAAGTATGACAATATACAATTGTCTATACTGTAGTTAAATATAAGAACACTGAAACATCATATTTTAGTTTGTAGGATTGTCCATATCAGACATATGGAAGTCTAGCATGTACATAGAGCTTCGTTGTTCTTGGACTAAATAATTCAAAAGATTTGTGTACGTGTGGTGGTGGAAATAAACTCTCAACAAGCAGTTCCTCTAGTTATATCTTTATATGAGCGCCTTAATCGTCTTAATAAACCTCTGGTTCTCTAATTACAAAGTTTCAGCTCTGATGACACCTGCATTTCCTGTCCTGTTCTTGTTTCCTTGGGTTTACCATTGCAAGCAGTTTACGCAACTGTGTCTGTTTTTATATTTTCCCTTTATTCTGCATTTTGGTATTTCATCTGTCAGTTGGATTACTTCTTTCCCTGTGGTAGATATTCTTATTTTCCAGGTGCATTTAATAACTTTTTAGACACTATTAAAATCAGGTATAGCAAAGTTTCCTATTAACTGTAAGCTTCTGTGGAACAGTCATAGCTTAACATAAGTTGAGACATTTTAGGGTAAACTTTTAAAGAAAACGTATGATCCTGTGTCTGTTTTCATCATTTTCAACCATTGGGACAGATCCCATTTGGACTTGTATCCGCCAAATGCATGGATCCAGGGCTCCGACTCCACCCTTACCCATAATCCCTCACCACCTTCCTCTTTTACCTAGGATCTTCTTTTCTACAATTGTTCTGCTTTACCCTTGTATTAGATAGAATATCCTTTGAGATACCTTTAGTATAGTAAATGTCATTTAGAGTTTAGGGTGTGTGTCTTGGTCTCAGGCTTTGGTTTACTTGTTACACAGATTTCTTAGGATGCTGCTGCTGTGTACTGGTTATTATAACTGTTTTGGTGTACAGCGTTAGTTGGAATAACTTTAGGGAATAACAGAGGGAGTTCCTAAATGCTTTATCCCTTGCATGGGTCCCCGCAAGTTATCTATGGTATGATGCCAGTTGTTCTCATTAGGGGTAGTATATAATTATTGACTATGGGATAGATAAGGCCACTCTATAACCAAATGGAATAGGTTATTATGAGCTCAAAAAAGGGAAATTGGCTAGGCTTAAAATGTCAAACAAGAGCAGTTAGCCTACTACTTCCCTGTGGAACCTATGATGCTTTGCCTGTTTAGTGTGAAGTGGCTTTAGGATGCTAGTCACTGTTGCAATTAGTTGTAGGTTGTTAGTAGCTGGGCATCAGATGTCAGAATCTAATATGTCTAAGTATAGGTTCAGTAGATAACTACTAGGCTGGCTGCCTTTGTGAGCCATTTTAAACCTTGCCATTTTCTCTTTCAAAGGTGAGAATAAAACCCTGTACCTTGTGTCTGTTAGGTAAGCACCTTAACCAGTATGCCAATCCACAGCTGCCTGTAAAATAATAATGCATTTGTTAACCTGCTAGGCCAGCTGGAAACACAATCCCTTTTCAGGAGCAACCTGGAAGCAATGACTGGTTTGCTTAAGGTCACACATTAGGCAAATTAAGGCTGAGAGAATCAAAGCTTGTACCTTTGCAACTATAGCTCATAGCCTTAACCTTCTGCACTATCAGTATTTCTTGTAACATATTGCCCACCAAGACTTTCATAGTCCGTGTTTGTTTTGTTTGGGCACAAATCTTAACTTCATCGCTTATCCCCATTGTGCAAGGTTCAATCACAAGTCCACCAAGTGGAGAAAGAAAAATCTCCAAGACTGTTTCCATCAGAAAAGGCTGAGTGTCTTGTCTAGGGCTGCCATGGCATCTTCCAGTCCATCTGCAAAAGGCTCATTTAAAACCACAGAGAGAAGTACCACACAAGAAGAGACTGCAAGGGGGAGGCTGACATACTAAACAAGGGCATCAGATCCAGCAAGGAGATTTTACAGCACCCTATCCTGAGCATCTGCTTGGACCAAGATTTTTGGGAATGCCCTTCTGGAAGAAAGCACATCCTCCTAAGCCTGATGCCATTTAGGTGTTGGTCAGTTCGGATGCCTGTCCTTCGGTACCTTGATGGTCTTCATGTTTCACTATTGCAGTCATCACATTTGAGTTATCCCTGCCACGGTAGCCCTCGGCCAGCCCAAATACCAGAGGCTTAGTATTTCAGCGTTGGTTGCTGTCGCTTCAGGACTGACGTCAGGTCATCAGTAGTATATAGTAAGGCAGCTGACGCCATTACATCAATTTTTCTTGCCGTGGAGCCCGAAGCAGAAGCAGTTCGCATGAGTGCTGGTTGGCCGCTACCTGAGTTTTGTGTACTGATTTGAAGCTGAAGTCTTGTAAAGCTAAGTACCCCGTAAAGGATCCTTTTTTCTTGCACTAACCGATGTCAGAAAAAGTTAACAATTGTCTTGGCTGTGGAAAGCAAATACCACACAGAGACTTTCATTCTTACTGCGTCACTTGTTTAGGCACAGACTACGATGTTCCCCGCTGTCGCTTCTGTGCTTTGTTCCATGCCAGAACTGTCTATCATTGGGCCCTTATTGTAGCTAGATATTTTCGCTTTCAGTCCTCTAACTCCGATATGGCTTCGGTAAGCCATCTCACAGCAGATCTTCCGAAAAAAATGTAAAGATAAAGACAGAGACAGAAGGTCCAAACCTACCTACAATGCTTCCATTAAGCTAGTCATCAGTTCTCTGGTCCTCAGTGAGGCGCTTTTGCAGCCCTTGATGCCCGCTTCTGTGGATTCGCAGGCCGCTACCAAGGCCCTTTCGGAGTCCGGTATGCCGCAAAACTCTTCTTTGACTAAGGATCCTGTGGTCATCTCCACCTTGGATAGGTCTAGAGCCACTGGGCAGGCACCTGCTTCCAAGGAAGTCCTTTGCACTAGCGATTCTCGACACAAACTGACATCTTGTTTCCTGACTACCGCTCTTTCGAAAACTACCAAATTTCTTAGGCTCAGGGTACGAACCACACCAAAGAAACTGATGACCCAATCTGAGGCACCTGCTTCCTTGCCTCTGTCTCAAATGCTTAAAATGGCAGAAGACCATATCATGCTGATCAGAGGAAGCCAAGCTACTCCCTCCAAAAGCAAAAGAGATCTGTCTCCTGTAGTTTTATCTGAACAAGAGTCAAATGACTCTGATGCATCTGAATATGATGACATGCAACCCCTCTCTACTTATGAGGATTCTGATGCAGAGGATTCCATCCCTTCCACGTCTCCCCCAGAGGAGTTTTCCTTTGGGGAAACCCTTTATACCTTAAGGGAGCATTTCTAATGGGAGAGTCAGGACTACCCTCTGTCTAAAAAGAGACTTGGAGAGTTTTTAGATCTTCCACAGCACAGACCCTTGGCCATCCCCCCAATCCTGGATGTTGTTGAAGATGTTTTCCTGGAATCCAGCTTTACTCCTGACACCCTCCCTCCTGCACCCAGAAAACCAGTCGGGTAACGTAGAGTCCCTGACTCGCACAACTTTCTTTTTAAAAATCGTACTGCTGACACTGAGGTAATTTCTCAAGGGCCTAAAGGGGAATAAAGCAACCTCTGCTAAGAATCCCACCCCCTCAGATAGGGATTCCCGAGCACTAGAGAGATGGGGTAAAAAAGTATACACCTCAGCTACTCTTGCTGTCAGGGCACTAAGTTGTCAGTTCCGTATGCTAAGATTTCAGCAACATACCCTGGAACTACTCAAACAAAAAATGTCTTCCTTTCTTGCTTGTGCAGAATCTAAAGAGTTACAAGAGGTAATGCATTCTGCAAGTCAAGTAACTAAAACACACATTGCACTGTGGTTTTGGTGCCCTAGAAGCTTCTTGCAGGGTAGCAGTCACCGGATCTGTCATTAGAAGACATGCATGGCTTAAGGAACAGCCCTTGCCAGACCATGTCAAATCTAAATTGTTGGCTCCCCCCTTGCGCAAAGACAACTTATTTGTCACTAAGGCAGAAGAGGTCTTAAAAAAAAAAGATGGAAGAAAAAGCAAAATCTATACAGACAGGTAAGGATTTTTTACAGGACCAACCACCCGGGTTCATCAGGCATTGTCCCACCAAGCACTTGTCCTTTCCTGCTCCCACTAAGCCAGTCCAGCCCAGAACCCCCAGACAGCAGTCACAGGGAATGCAGAGATCTAAGCAGTGGACTACCTCCACTTCAAAACCAGGGAGCTGTAAGCCATTCCCTTATGGTAAGGACTCACAATGACTCACCTCCTCAACCCCTCCCTCTGCCCACCTTCACTTAGCCCTAGGAGGAAAACACTCTTTTCATGCAAGCACCCGAGCCACCATTACCATTGACCGCTGGGTTTTCAAACTTAGTGTCCTAGGGATACAAATTTTTTTTCCACACCCTTCCTATCCCAGAAGGTTTCTCAGATCTACCTCCAAACCAGTGGGCAGAGGTGCAAAAGCAAGTCCTTTTCCTGCTTTCTATGAGGGCAATAGAGCATGTTCCTGCAGAACAGAGAGGCCACGGTTTCTACTCGAGACTTTTTCTGGTACCCAGAAAAGAGGGCAGCTGGCATCCCATCCTCGATCTATCCATTCTAAACACCTTCCTGTTGATCCCAAAATTCACCCTCCAGCAGCTGCTACCCATGCTCTCCAACGATGCTTGGTTAGCCACCCTAGATCTAAAAGAGTCCTACCTCCATATTCCTATCAGGGAATCGTGCAGGAAATATCTCCGTTTCAGGGCAGGATCTCCGCACTTTCAGGTCTCTGCGCTTCCCTTTGCCTTATCTACTACTCCCAGAGTTTTCACAAAATGTATGGCTCCGGCCATTGTCTTTTGCAGACAAAGGAATATCCAGATTTACCCATACTTAGATGACTGCCTAATTCAGGCAGACAGCCAGGAAAAGCTGCTCAAACACCTGGCCTTTGTAAAGTCCCTACTAACCTCCCTAGGGTACACAGTCAATGAAAATATATCCAAACAGGTGCCCACCCAAAGGATTATATTCCTGAGAGCAAGCCTGGACACAGCATCCCAGATGACATTCCTTACACCAGAAAAGCAAAGTTTCCTGACAGCCTGCTTCTCTCAACTAGCCACCAGATCCCAGCTATCTGCAAGGAAGATCCTGCAAGCTGGCATCTTGCATACTATTCATTCCATATACCAGACTGCATATGAGGAAACTTCAGTGGTGCCTAAAAAGCCTTTGGTGTCAACACTCTCAAGACCTGGAGACTCTTATACATGTAATTCCTTGCCTCAGAAAAGATTTTCTTTGGTGGGCAACAGCATGCTCCCACAACAAGGGACTACCTTTCTCACCACCTCCCGCCACCCAGACCCTCACCACAGACTCATCAGACTATGCCTGGGGTGCACAACTGGGAGGCAAGTGCATACAGGGCCAATGGAGCCCGCAGCAAATCCCTCTGCACATCAGCCAGAAAGAGATTATGGCTGTCCAGCACACCTTGATAGCTTTCAAGCCCCTTCTCTCCCCAGGGGCTGTCCTGAGCAAAACAGACAACACCACTGTAATATGGTATATCAACAAGCAGGGAGAGACTCACTCCTACCCCCTGTGCAAGCTGGCCTTGACCCTTTGGCACACAGCCTCTGCCATGCAACTCCACCTGTTAGCACAATTCCTACCAGTTTCTCTCAACTCTCTGACAGACCAGTTAAGCAGAAATCTTCTGGACCCACACAAGTGGCAGCTCAACAGAAGAACCTTCACCCTAATAACTCTGAAATGGGGCACCCCGAAGGTTGACCTCTTTGCCTCCCACACCAACCATCAGCTCAGAAATTCTGCACCAGGGGGCATCACTGCATGGCTTGGAAAGTGGATGCCTTGTCCTTCCCCTGGGTCAGTCTGTCTGTCTATGCCTTTCCTCCACTATCTGTCATCCCCAGGGTACTGCTCAAAATAAAGGAGGAAAAACCAAGGACAATTCTTATAGTTCCAGACTGGCCTCACCAGCACTGGTACCCCTTGCTGCGCAGCCTGTCCCCACTGCCACCATGGCATCTTCCTCAGATTCCAAACCTCCTGACTCAAAGGGAAGGGGAATTCATGCATCCCCAGTTGCAGACACTCAATGTTGTAGCTTGGCTTATTCCCTAACCCCCGATCCATCTGCCAACCTCAGTAAACAGGTTCTAGATGTTATACTTGAGGCCAGACGCCCTAGCACTAGAAAGTCTTGTGCTGACAAAATGGAAAATGTTCTGCACCTGGATTCAGGCTTAAGTGAGCCAATATGGCACAGCTCTCCCTCCCTCTCATCCTGGATTACTTAGCTGACCTACTACACAGTGGCCTCTCTTTTTCTTCTATTAAAATTCAAGCCTCTGCTGTCTCTGCTCATTTTCCCACTGAGCAGCCCCTTTTCTCATACCCCTTGATCAAACAGTTCTTAAGAGGGGCTAGTAACTTGAGGCCACCCAAAAGAGCACCAACCCCAGCTTAGGCCCTTAACTTTGTGTTAAAAAAGCTCACCCCCCCTTCAAACCAGCTTCTTCTGCAGAGCTAAAATTTCTCTCCTACAAAACAGCTTTCCTTCTGGCAATCATTTCAGCCAGAAGAGTCCCTGAGCTGCAAGCACTCATGGCTGTGGAATCCTTCATCTTCCATGCTGACAAGGTATCCCTCAGGACTAACCCATCCTTCATGCCCAGTGTGGTGTCCAGTGTGGCTCTCAACCAATCCATTAATTTGCCCACCTTTTCTCCTAATCCCCAGAACAAGGGGGAAAGGATCCTGCACTCTCTAGATGTGCACAGACAGCTCACATTCTATCTAGACAGGACTAAATCCTTCAGAAAATCTGATCAATTGCTGGCTAGCTTTGCTACAGGGGCAGAAGGCAAAGCCATCTCCAAACAAACCATTTCCAAATGGATAGCACACTGCATCCATTTCTGCTACAAACAACATGGAAAGCCTCCCCTAAGGGGGTCAGGACTCACTCCACCAGAGCAGCCTCCACCTCTGCAGCTTTCCTCAGAGGAGTCCCACCAGGGACATCCTGGAGGCTGTCACCTGGACATCTGTTCACACTTTTACGAAACATTACCACCTACCTCTCTTCTCCAAATCCAGGGCAGGGTTTGCCTCTGCAGTCTTGCAGGGCATCCTAGCCAGCCCCTAGTTCCTTGACTGCCTCCACCCATTTCCTCAGCTTTGGGAATCAACCCAAATGTGATGACTGCAGCAGTGAAACACGAAGAACGTAGTACAGTTGTGTACACTTGTGTACACTTACCATAAATTTAGATGTTCGAGTGTATTCAGTATTGCAGTCCTGGTTTCCCTCCCTCTAGCCCCCTTTTTTCTTCTCTTTCCTTACAAGGGACATATTGGTATTTACTTTCTACTGGTGGGGTTCTTCCACCAGAACCTGGTTCCTATTTAGGGGCTCCTGACAGGTTAGGGCAAGAAAAACTGATGTAATGGCTTCGGTTGCCTTACTTTACACTACTGATGACCTGATGTCAGTCCTGAAGCGACAGCAACTGATGCAGAAATACCAAGCCTCTGGTATTCAGGCTGGCCAAGGACTACCCTGGCAGGTATAACCCAAATGTGATGACTACAACAGTGAATACACTCGAACATCTACATTTATGGTAAGTGTACACAACTGTACTTTCCAATGCCTTTATAAAGGTAACCAAGGGCAGTATACCCATTTGTATGTGAGAATGTCTTCTACTCCCACATTGGTCATTAGGAGCCTCCAGCCTGAGGACCAGACCCAAATGCTGAAACCTCGGACACCCATTGTCTGCCTTCCCCTCTCCGTCTAGGCCCTTTTCTAGGACATGATGAAACTGGTGCAGGATCTCATGTTCTTACTTGAGAACCTGCAGCTACTCTTAAGTCATCCATTAGTATCAGGAGTCCATAGCCAAAATAAGAAGATGGAAGCCTTTGAGGTGGGTGAACTGGGTTCTGCAGACCAGATATCAACTCCCTTCTTTTGTACGTCTGACACTGAAAATACCAGTGGATTTCTTAGAGAAGCCCTGAGTAGAAAGAAGGACTTCAAGTGGGAAGCTAAGTATTATTGAAATTCCCATAAAAGATCTAGAAAACATATGTGATTAATGGAGCCTAAACCTTTAGCTATCCCTCCAGTTACTGAAGCTCTGGAAGATGAATTCACCAGTGCATCTTTGGAACCAAATTCCCAACCCATGGTCTCAGGAAGCCTGACTGTTTCTGTAGGGCCATGGACTCCTATAAGTATTTATAAAAGAGTCCAACTGCTGATCCCAGTTATGATATCCATTGACCGCAATGGATACTTTGGGGCTTGTATTAAATATCCCATCTCCAGTATCAGGAAGAACATAATACTTTAATAACTGGGGAAGAAGGTTTGCTCTTGTGCCACCATGGCTTCCAGGGCCATGAACTGACAGACTTGTATGCTCAAACTGCAGTCAGCTTAAGGTTAAGGGAAAGTAGATGGAAAACTAAGCCCTCAGAGATAGTGCTATACCTCTGCAAGATGAATGATGTACTGAAAAGTAATTTCAGGAAAACAAAGGCAATCCATCAACTCATTCTAGCATTGGAAGGAAAGGATAATTGCAAACCCTTATTTACTTAAATCAGAAAATTAGAACTAAGAAATGACATTAAACATTGCTTTGAACTTATTCAAAGTGACACCATCTACCCTGATCCAGCAGATAATGCAAATACATTGGTAGACAAATTCAATGGAGATTTCGCCACAAGAAAACTGTACGTAACCCACATATTCCAAAGGATATCAGACTCCCTATCATCATAAAAGAGCATTTGCTATAAAGGTATTTTGTAAAACAAAAAAAAATTCATCTTCCATGTGAGCAGATAACGTATCTGGCTGCCAGCTGACTAGCACTAAACATGCACTGGTGGTCTCACTCATATAACTTTTCAGCCTTGAGCTTAGCCATAGATTTTGCCCACAAGGTATAGTGCACAGCAGTTATGCCACTTCACAAGGGTGGCCCCACTGCAGACCCTGGAAACTACAGACCCATTAGCCTGATGAGCCTTAGTCAAAGATGACCTGAAAAAACTACTGTATAAAAAAATCTTACAAGACTCTATCCCCAGCAGTTTGACTTTATTAAGGGTAGAATCTGTTAAATTTCTTTCAGAGAGTACCATAGTCTGTTGACAGCAATCAAACTTTCCATACAGCATATTTTGACCTTCCCAAAGTATTTGATACTTTACCATGTTACCATAATGAATAAGCTAAATGTGCTCCAAATTGATCCTTCTATATTTAAGTAGATAACAGATTGGCTGAGGGGTCGAACACACAAACAAAATGAGGGTAACAGGTGCATCCTGAGAGAACATAAATGTAATCAGTGGGGTCCCTCAGGGCTCCATACTAGGATCTCTGCAGTATGGCATATCATTTTCTGATTTCCAAATCAAAAGTGGGGATCACTGGTTAACCTGGTCTGTGATTGATTGTAAACTGGGTGTCAACATCAAATTCTCTTCTGCCATACAGAAGCTACAGTTAATATCTGGTGCACAGAAAACATGATAAAACGTAATGGTAAAAAAGCACAGTTTTGTAATATTTGGTAAACAGTCCCTTGACCCAGCTTATAGTGTAGACAACACCCCACTCCAAAACAAAGCTGTTGTGAAAGATCTTGGAACATGGGTAGAAAAGACCTTTCATTTTTATCATTATCTTGCAACGGTGGTTAGGAAATCTTTTTCTGTCTGGTACATCTGAAGACAAAGGGCATTTCCTCTAGATCCAAAGAAGTTCAGCATAACAAGCTGAAGGCCATAGGGCTAACAGTATAAATGAATTTAGTACTCGTCTCTTTTAAGCATGCGTTTACAAAGGATGTGCTTACAATCCTAGGAGAAGCTAGGAAACCAGATACAATGAAGTCATACATAGAAAACTGGAAAATATTCTCCCTCTGGTGCTGTGAGGAGGTCTTCAGTCCCAAACCAGAAAATATTGTCGTTGTTCCTCACATGTCTGTTGGTTTATCTTGTTTTATTGAAAGAGCATACATATTTATGCCCTGTGATCATCTGTTTGCTCCTTACTATTGATGAAACAGCTCCTTGAAGGATAGATGTCCATGTGAGGAACACCTAAAAAATGAAAGGACCCCCTTGGGACCTAAACTATGAATTGGAAAAACTGCCACTGCCATAGCTGTCATTTTACATCTTCCATAAAGACCAGGTTGCCCTGAACACCAACCCAATCTTCATGCTCAAGCTAGTGACAGAATTTTCTCTTAATCAGTCATTCAGCCTACCCTGCCCCACAGAGAAAAGGGGAAAGGATTATGTTTACTGTGGATGTGCATAGGCAAATGAGAAATTAACTAGATAAAATGAAAGACATGAGAAAAACAGACCAGCTCTTTATAACCTTTGCAGGGGAGTGAGAGCATACGCCCAAACGGACCGTTTACAAATGACTAGCCCTCTGAATCTCATTTTGTTACTTCTGCTATGGAAAAGTTGCATTCTCCTATGGGGTTATCAACAAGTCTGCCTTGGAAACAACTTCCTTGTTGTCTTTACACTATTTCCATTTACTACAAACTGGACATCACCTCTAGAACACACACAGGCACACACAGGTACACAGAGGCACACACAGGCGCACATGCACGCAAAATGTAATGTATTTCACAGTGAAGAATCTAGAATGGCTGGGTTTTAATTGCAGTTTTTATTGAATGATTTGTGTGGGTTGGTGGACTGCTTTTGGTTTAAATTATGTTTGTTCAACATCTGTTTAGATGACCATTTAGTTGACTGAACAGATGGTTGACAGGTGTACAATTCTCAAGGTTGGAGAATATGCCCCTTCCCTAATATTGTGCAATCGATGCAGGGGTCTTCCACCTTGCAAAAATTGTACTTTTATTTTTAATTAAAATTTTACATGTGCAGAAGTTTTCTCCCCAT